>NC_050523.1:207470-219068 GCF_002922805.2 Oryzias melastigma
GTCTGCGTGTGTGTCTGTGTCCACGTTCCCTCATCCACGTTTGTTCAGAACACCTTCTCCACCGTTTGGGTCGTGGATGATCTGCGCTGAACTTCCTCATTTCCTCCTCTGTTTATCCAGGACGCGGGGGTCAGGGTGAGTCAGGCTGGGGGGCGGCTTCATTCTCTGCTGTTTAAAGTGTTTCTGGGGGGGGGCAGCGTGCAGCTGACAGCAGCGCAGCTCGGATCCAGAAGGACAGAACCCTTATCTGAGCTGCGGTTATTGGACTTTAATCAAAATTAGCCTGTAATTGGTGTCTTTGATTAGATTAGGCGAAATGAAATCAGGCCGCCCCCCCCTTTAAAAGGATTAGGGCCAGTTAAAAACAGTGTTCATGCTGAGCAGCGAATGCAAATGCAATCTAATGGAGGAGGGAAGAGCCTCTGATGGGGGGAAACCGCGGACTTGTTGGGAATGCAAATCGACCCGATCCGGTTTTATGCTAATGGGAGCGGAGCAAAACATTTCAATGTATTCCTGTCTTGTTACAGTCGGGCTAAAAGCTTCTAAATCCCCGCCATTTACCAAATTAAACTAATTTCAAGTGCTTCCAAAAGGCACATCTGTAGGCTGATGCTCGTCCCCCCCGGCCTGGGAGAAGTGGCCCCCGCCGGGGCATTCAGCGTCTCATTGATCCTTGAATAGTCATGCCTGTCAGGCAGCCATATCAACCATTATCATTCTAATTTTACTGCCTTTCTTGGTCCCTGATCTCATTTGCAACGATGCCGGAGCGTTTCTCCGGGCCCCCGCACTTTCTTCAGAATTTCGACAAGGGCATTAAAGGCCCCCAATTTACATTAATGAAGTGCACATTTAATTAAGGCGGGTGGCGGCACAACCGCCAAGGGGGGCGAGCCGGACGCCAGGAGGAGGCGACAAACTTAGAGGTGTGAGAGGAGAAGGAGGACAGGAGGAGGAGACAGAAGGAGGAACCTGTTGTTGCTCCACGATCTGTAACAGATACCCGATCCGTCCACGCGTGCGAGGATGTGACATCACTTCCTGTCTGTGCCCAAAAGTTCACCAACTTGATTCATATTTGTTCCTATAATTCCTGTATTTTTGTACGTTTGTTGTTTCATGATTGTAAACTTTGTAATTAATTATCAAAACATTAAATTAAAACATATTTAAAGGATCAGCTCCAGCTAGCATTCGTCCTGATCCTTAATGTTTCTTTCTTCGTTTATTTCTTGAAGCATTAAAATAAACACTTTCATTATTATAAACATCTAAAGAATTACTACGACGGTTTAGCAGAAGTGAAGTCATTATACGTAAACAGATCGGGGAGCTGAGACAGATCAGGACGTTGTGACAGATCATCGAGCTGTGACAGATCAGGGAGCTGTGACAGATCGGGGAGCTGTGACAGCTCAGGGAGCTGTGACAGATCAGGAACTGTGACAGATCAGGAACTGTGAATGATCAGGGAGCTGTGACAGATCAGGGAGCTGTGACAGATCGGGGAGCTGTGACAGATCAGGAAGCTGAGACAGATCGGGGAGCTGAGACAGATCAGGGAGCTGAGACAGATCGGGGAGTTGAGACAGATCAGGACGTTGTGACAGATCATCGAGCTGTGACAGATCATCGAGCTGTGACAGATCAGGAGCTGTGACAGATCAGGGAGCTGTGACAGATCGGGGAGCTGTGACAGATCGGGGAGCTGTGACAGATCAGGGAGCTGTGACAGATCAGGGAGCTGTGACAGATCGGGGAGCTGTGACAGATCAGGGAGCTGTGACAGATCAGGAAGTGACATCCATGTCACCAACAAGTAGCTGTTCCTCCATCAAACACTTCCATCCCTGAGTGGGAGGGGCTGAGCATCAGAGAAAGGAAACCAGGATGCTATTGTCTGGAAAAAGGGGAGGGGCTTGATGGTGATGAGTTGCAGCTCAGCCCCTCCCCTCTCATGTTCTGAGCAGATTTCAATTTTTAATTAATTTATTCATTTTACTTTCTGAATTTTACTTCCACGAATGCACATTTTCTGACAAAATTCCAAACTTTTCCTTTTTCTGGTGGAGGCCAAACTAAATATTGAATCAATCATTTTTCCAAAAAACAAAAGGCTGTGAAATGTCTTGACATTTTCTCTTAATATAAAATAATTTCAGAATGTAAACTCTGCCTTTTCTTTGACTTTACTTTTGTTTACTTATTATATGATGTTTCTCGTTTGTTTCTACCCCTGGCATTTTACTGTATTTTGTGTTATTTGATTTATTTTTTATAATGTTTGTACATATGTACATGGCTGTTTTGCAGACTTTTTCTGTATTGAAACTGATGTTTGCAATAAAGTTATGACAAACGTCAGAGCAGGAAGTACCGGCTGGTTCCAAGAAGTCAAAGTCTCACTTCAACAGACAGTTATTTCTGTCATCCTAGTTTTTAAAAGATCTTCTTTTTATCAGAAGTTATTCAGGTTATAAACTGACCAATCAGATGCCTCAGTTAAAGCATATGGCCCCGCTGGCCCCGCCTCCAACGTTTGATTGACAGGGAGGGGCGTGGCCTTTGAACGAGCTCACTCATTGGACCGGAGGTTGGGCCTTTTCCGTTGGTGAGGACAGCACCTCGCTCTGTCCAGGGATTATATGCGTCTATGGTTGCAGTCAAATCTTTTTACCTTTTCAAAACCCAAAACGTTTTATTTTTTCAGCTGTTGTAAAGTTGATTTTCCCAGACTTTCGAGTGAGTCACAGAAGCTGCTCCGACAGCAGGAGTCGAGGGGAGTGTCTTTAGGGTGAACATGAGTTTTGACTCAAGCATCAGAATGAGGGTTCATAAGAACTTTTCTGTTCCATCACATTTGGAATTTTTAAACCTTTGAATTTTCTTTCTGATTTTTTTTAACTCTTAATCTAAACAGCAAAATTCAATGCTGCAAAATAATATCCTCGATCTTAAATATTTCAGTCTTTTTAGTTTCAATATTTAGCATTTCTGTGGTCAGAATTGTTTTCATTTATTAGTTTATTTCCCTTGAGGCCCATAAATTCAAAGAATAAAAAAGATTCTTCACCTGTATGTCATTTGGATATTTGTGTATCGCTGTTCTACAGCAGGAGTGTTTTGTTGATGGTTTTGAGCTTTTTGGGTTGACAATGTTAACATCTGTCCAGAGACTTTGATGGAAATCAAACATTTCCTCCTTAGTTTTCATCCATGAGGTTTAGTGACACAGTCAGAAGTCTCCGTGTTTATTTCTCACCACGGAATTCTATCACAGGTGAAAAATAGCCGCTGGGCTGATTCTGGATCAGTAAATGTAATGCTTTTGATGTGCACTGAAAAATAAATAAACTAAATAAAAAAACTCAATCACACACAGGCCAAAATCCCAACACACCTCGGGTCGCGGGCCGAGCCGGATAAAGATTTACTGAACACTCTAAAACGACATTTTTAAAACTTTAAACCTGTAACTTTTTAACATAATTATGAATAATAAAAAGGCAGGAATATTATTCCAGAATAAATCAACTTAAACCTTAAATAACTTTAAATATTTTACTCTCCATAAAAATATATTTAGTCAAAATCATACAAGTTTGAAACAAACTAAAAAACACTCAAAATTCTTTACTTTTATGTCATTTTATCTGAAAAATGACACTTAGAAACAACCCAAGACCAGACACACATTTTGGGTCTGACCTGTTATTATAAATGACTGGATTAATGTTAACGAGAAAATAGAAACAATTTAAAGAAGAAATTCCCACAAACACAGTTTGACTAGGTTCACTTCCACAGTGACTCCATGATCAGACCAGATCAGATCAGGTCAGATCAGGTCAGGTCAGATAACATCAGGTCAGATCAGATCAGGTCAGATAAGATCAGATCAGGTCAGATTAGATCAGGTCAGGTCAGATCAGGTCAGATAAGATCAGATCAGGTCAGATCAGATCAGATCAGGTCAGGTCAGGTCAGGTCAGGTCAGATCAGATCAGATCAGATCAGGTCAGATCAGGTCAGATCAGGTCAGATCAGATCAGATCAGGTCAGGTCAGATCAGATCAGATCAGATCAGGTCAGATCAGGTCAGATCAGATCAGGTCAGATCAGGTCAGATCAGATCAGATCAGATCAGATCAGATCAGGTCAGATCAGATCAGATCAGGTCAGGTCAGATCAGGTCAGATCAGATCAGATCAGATTAGGTCAGATCAGATCAGGTCAGGTCAGGTCAGGTCAGATCAGATCAGGTCAGATCAGATCAGATCAGGTCAGGTCAGATCAGGTCAGATCAGATCAGATCAGGTCAGATCAGGTCAGATCAGATCAGGTCAGATCAGGTCAGATCAGATCAGATCAGGTCAGATCAGATCAGATCAGGTCAGATCAGATCAGATCAGGTCAGGTCAGATCAGGTCAGATCAGATCAGATCAGATTAGGTCACATCAGGTCACGTCAGATCAGGTCAGATCAGATCAGATCAGGTCAGATCAGGTCACGTCAGATCAGGTCACGTCAGATCAGGTCAGATAAGATCAGATCAGATCAGATCAGTCTGCACGAGGTCAGTTTGGTTCTGAAGCGGTTCCGTGCCATTGGTCACACAGAAGTTCTGACTCTTCATCCTCCTCTTCCTCTTCTGACCCCTCCCCTGCAGGTTTGGTTCCTCCACCTGTGGAGTTCATGCTGTTTCCTCCATAGTTTGCTCTGATTTGACCATCCCCTATGGACCCCCACCCCCCGTGGAGGGGGGGTCAGGTCATTTGTTGCCTCTTTGTGGGGCACAGATGGGGGCTCAGCGGGGCGGGCGGGGGCCTCAGAGCGGGACAATGACTCCTGCTCGTCGACTGTGAAAAGTCAAGAGTCATAAATTCATCTGTTTGCTCTGCGCCGACGCCCCCCCAGAGCCAGATCCCCCACAATGCATCAGGCTGTCAGAGCGGGCGGCGCCCACAGATGCTGGATTGTCTGGCTGATTTCCACGTAATTAGCCGGGAAGAAAAGTCTGCGCTCCGCTTTACTCACGCTGAATGAACTCAAAGAGCGCCGTTCCCCCTGACGGCGGCCCCCGCTGGCCCCGCCCCGCCCAGACCTGCCCTGCAGAGTTTAAGTGTGTGTGACTGCTCACTGTGAAATTGGTTAACACAAACACACACCAGTGTTGATGCGTTTACCACACTAGACAATCAATCCGTTAACACATTAAGTTGGGCCGGCCCGTTTAATGAGGCCACTCGGGCCGCCGCCGCCGGCGCCATCAGTTAAGACTCGCCGCCATCTTTAATCCACCTCTGATGAGCCTCTGTCTGTATGATGAGGCTGAGAGCGTCTGATGAGGGGGCGGGGCCATGACTGATGCGGCGGGGGGGCTCAGAACACCTTTCACCTGTTCATGTTACACCTTTGATCCGATGCAGTCGGTTCTGGTTCTGGAGCTGCTGGAAGTTACTGTAAGAATTATCTTGTTGTTATTGATTCAGTCCAGATCAATCCAGATGATCCTGAAGGTGGATCCAGAACCGCAGGAACACCAGTCCAAAGATTCATGAAAGATGATGTTTGGTTCGGTTCTGGAACGCTGGAGAAGAAACCTCAGAGTCTAGACGCTGATGGAGGTCAGAGGTCAGACCACGAGGACGTGGAGAACCAGGTGAACCGTCTAGAACGCCGAGACAGACAACCACGAGGATCTGAACCGATTGTGATTGGCTGAGAGGAAAAAGCTGTTCAGTGATGAGAGTGAAGGACCAACCAGGTAGACCTTCATTGGAATGTGACCAGAAGCTCGAAACAAACAGCTGATATTAATGACCCCCCCCACCCCCCCAATTATTCCTATCATTTTATTTGATTGATATTCTTGATGTTTCCGGTTTGAGTTTCTACATTAAACTCAGTTTATCTTATTTTTAAAAACCGAATAAAAGCAGAAAAAGAATTAAAAATCAGTTTGAAAAACGACAAAGTTGATGTCAATTCAATGTTTGAGTTTGATTTTATGAAACTTTTTTGGATCTGATTTAAATCAGATTTTAAATTCAGGTTTGATTTTTTTTAAATCTTTAACTTCTATGAAACAAATGAACCCAATGAAACACAAACATGAATAATAAAAACATTAAAACAAAATTAAAAGGATTTATGTCGCAGAAAAATTGATTAAAAAATACTCTTTCTGTTAAAAAACTGTGTGTTCTGTTTTGATTTAATATAAGAAAAATAATTGTTTTAATTTGAACTTTTTTGTACTATTTTATTTTAAAAATAAAATAATTTGTGTTTTATTTTTTATGAACAGAATTTTAAAATAATTCTGTAAATCCTTTAAATCAACTGAGTTGATGTTCCTGCAGACATAAAGGCCTTCAGGCCTTCACCTCTGGATCACCCACAACAACATGATTACGAACATCTAACTTTACTTTAATTGCATTAAAGCTCCACTAATGAGACACACAGGTAGATAGTCAGGAAACAGTCAGGAAACAGTCAGGAAACAGTCAGGAAACAGTAAACAGGAAGCAGGTATTCAGCCTCCCATCAGTTTCTAAAGCTCTGTTTCAGAATCGTTAGCTTAGCTTGATCTCTGAGTGTCTGTCAGCTGATTTCCTCTGTTATCATCAGATGCTAATGCTAACAGCTGGAACCGTCAGCTGGTTTATCTGCACGAGTGTGAATGGGACGGCGGCGGCGGCGGCGGCTGAACATCAGCACTGACTGCACTCAGACATTCACAAACAGTAAAGACCTCAAACTGACTTCAGTTTTTGCAGTGAGGAGATGAGATCCAAGGAGCTCTTATCCAATCACAGGACAGCTCTGGGTAGAACTTTCCTGCTGGCCTTGGGGGACTGAGCTCTGATTGGCTGTTGCATCTGGCTGTCTCTGTCATCCTGACACAGCCTTCAATGTGGATCCTGAAGGCCTCAGGCCGGTTAAACAGAACCTGGAACGTGATTGGATGAAAACTCCAACGGATCAGACAGAAGAAGACGTTTAAATTAAGCTGTAATGTTTGGTAACGAATATTAATGAACGAAGAAACAACAAAAACTGTTAATAAAAAAAAGTTTTTAGTCAGAAGAAAAGGCCTTTTGGGGCCTTGAGGGCCTTGGGACCTTAGGAGGTCTTTAGGGGCCTTGAGGGCCTTGGGACCCAATAGGGGTCTTTAGGGAGTCTTTTGGGGTCTTGGGACCTTAAGGGGTCTTTAGGGGGTCTTTTGGGGTCTTGGGACCTTAGGAGGTCTTTAGAGGCCTTGAGGGCCTTGGGACCCAATAGGGGTCTTTAGGGAGTCTTTTGGGGCCTTATGGGTCTTCGGACCTTAGGGGGTCTTTAGGGGGTCTTCTGGGGCCTTGTGGGCCTTGGGACCTTAAGGGGTTTTTAGGGGGTCTTTTGGGGCCTTACGGGTCTTCGGACCTTAGGGGTTTTTTTGGGGCCTTTGGGGCCTTGGGGCCCTAAGGGGTCTTTAGGGAGTCTTTTGGGGTCTTGGGGGTCTTTTGGGGCCTTTGGACCTTAAGGGGTCTTTATGGAGTCTTTTGGGGTCTTACAGGTCTTCGGACCTTAAGGGGTCTTTAGGGGGTCTTTTGGGGTCTTGGGACCTTAAGGGGTTTTTAGGGTGTCTTCTGGGGCCTTACCGGTCTTGGGACCTTAAGGGGTTTTTAGGGGGCCTTTTGGGGCCTTCGGATTTTAAGGGTTCTTTAGGGGGTCTTTTGGGGGCTCGGGGGTCTTTGGGACCCTAAGGGGTCTTTAGGGTGTCTTTGGGGGCCTTGGGGGCCTCCACAGATTTCTGTGACAGCATATGAACGGTTTATAGATGAAAGAGTCTGAAGAACAAGGGTTCACTGTTTGTCACTTTTATTAAGATAATTTCTTACTGTGAATAATAAACTGCATCCACTGTTGCTGTCCTCGGCAGTCTGAAAACTTCAGCTGTAGTAAATTTAAAGATCATCAATGTGAAAAGAACAAAACTAAAAAAACAGATTTCTGTATTTTACTGCAATGTTAGCAGTAAAATAGAGTACAAAGACTTTATTCTGTCCTACTGTAAACACCAATGGATTGTGGGACTTTACTGTAAAATGCAATGGTTTATGGGAAATGTCCTTGTCAGTACTGTATTTTCCTAGTTACTGTGAATTAGTCAGAAAACTAATACAAAGATATGACCAATCACAACCAGGGACGTCATGATTCTGTCTTACCTACTGTTTAACCTGCTGTCTCTGACTCCTACAAAGATTTTATCTTAATCGATTTCCAAACGTTTACATGTGGAGTCACTTAAAGTAAAAAAATCCAAATGACAGCACAAATGTTTCCCCTGATTCCACGTACTTTAGGGTTTTATTGTTTATCGGTGTTTCGGATCAATAAAATTCTTGGTGAAAAAGTTGTTTTTTAAATAAAATTATCTGTTGGATAATTGTATTAAAATGATAACTCATCTGTTTATGGACATACAGCTTCCTACTGAATATCAGACTCAGACATTCTGAACGTCTAGTCCTGACCTCACATTACAGTCACTACTGTCTCTGTCTAGGTTGATTCGTTTCAATGTGTTTATAAGTATATTTACTGGTTCTGCTGTTTAAAAAATACAAATACATGTAACAAGTAATAAAGCAGACAATAGTGAATAAGCCACATTGTTTACAAACTCTTAATTGTCAATAAAAGCTCATTAAACTCCTTAATCCATCCACTGTGTTCTAACTGGGAGGAACAATCTTCTGTCGTCACACTGAGCAGCTTTTACTGTAACGTAGGGGTAGGGAACCCTGGTCCTGGAGAACCACCTTCCTGCATGTTTTCCAATATACCCTGCTCTGGCATGTTCTTATTGGCTGGACACACCTGGACCAGGTAATCAGCCATGAGTAGGGACTCATGACATTACCTGGTCCAGGTGTGTCCAGCCAATAAGAACATGCAGGAAGGTGGCTCTGGAGGACCAGGGTTCCTACCCTGCTGTAACGTCTGTAAACAGAAAAGCCTTTGGAAACACGGTCACTGCTGTGATCTTCAAAGTAACATTCACAGGAAAAAGGAGACTTTCTGTTTTTCTTACTCTGCCTAAAAACACATTTTTTTACATTTTAACATTTAACAACCATTGTGAGAGAAAAACAATGAAGCTGAGTATGAGATTTAATGTAAAACAAGCTGAGGAGTCATGTGAGGGAAAGAAAAGAACGTCTTTAACAGTTATTGTGAAGCTTTAGACCGTGACCTGGTGGTGCAGTGGTTAGCACCATCGCCTCACAGCTGAGATCCTCGGTCCAAGCTCCGGTGGGAACCTGTCGACTCTGTTCAGGATGGTCTGTCTCTGGTGTTGATCTAAGAATCACAGGTGAACATGGCCTTAAAAACGACTGGAAGAGGTCAGTGAACTACGAGAAGAGAGGGAACGGCTGGAGAAGTTATCAGAAGTGAACCAGAATACTTTTTATTTACCATATTTGTTTACAGTAAATTAACTGGAAATGCAGTAAACGATTTGTGTACGATTCATTTCACAGCTTTATTAGTGTAAAATTAACGACGGGACACAGAAATGTCACAAAGTGCGTCTTTTCTTGGCGTCAGAATCATCTGGTTAGAGCGAGCGGCACAAACGGTTGGAGCATGGCGGCGTTTTAAAGACACGTAAACTGGAGCTGGGATGTTAACAGGAAGTCAAACAAACTTCTGAACGTTTCTGACAAACGCTGAACTGGAGAACATAAAGACGCCAAAACATGGTCCTGTTTGTGACCTCCATGAGTTAGGTCTGGGGGGTTGGGGGGGGGCATCCACTCATCCTCCTCATCATCTTCATCACCTCCCTCCACCAGCTCCTGCAGGAGACCTTGTAAAAGTCTCAGTCCTGTGAGGGGGGGCTGCTCCCCTGGGAGGGGGGGGGACCTTAACAAAATCATCCAGTAGTTAAAGCCTGTGGGTGGGCTGCCCCCCCCTGATTCCCATCATGGTTTCTGGGCGTGCCCCCCCTTAAATCCCTGCAGTAAAGACGCCGTGTTTCCCGCTGGGGGGGCTGTTTTCTGCTGGTCCAACACGGCAGATTAAACCGGCGTGAAATCAGGCTCAAAGCCACAGCGCTAATCGCCCCCCCTGACTGACAGCTGGATGCTGGGGGGTCTGCCCCACAGGAAGGGGAGGAGCGGGGGGTGTGTCCATGGCTGTGTGTGCTGGGGGGTTAAAAGGCAATGAATAAATCAGTGGTTAGTAACAGTATTTGAATGGGGGGGGGACAAAAGCGCCTCAACAGATGGGAGCGTTTAGTTAAAGGAGGCGACCCCCCCCGCAGCCCCGACAGGTGGCTTGGTCTTTCAGGGCGTGGCGGTCATCTCTGGGGGGCGTGGCGGTGCCCCCCCATCAATACAGTGGTCCAGACCAAAGAGGGATGGAGGGACCTCCATCTGCTGCTTCTGGAGGGAGGGGGGGCAGAGTTACCTGGATGCTCACTGAGCCCCCCCCCCGTTATAATGTGAACACAAAACTCACTTTGAGTTCTTGAACTTTTTTCTCGTTGGTGAACCAATGAAAAGTGGGCGTGTTTCCTCCTGCTGCATTGGGGGGGGGGACCATGTGAGGGGGGAGACGTTCCTGTGATTTGGACTGAAGGGTTTCTGTGGGGGGGTCAGACTGACCTATTGACCCCCGGCTGCATCATCAGATTTTTGCTTGTTGGTTTCCGACCCCCCCATATGGACACGTGTGTCAGTCACGGTGGACTCGATTAAAGATCGGCCGCCCGCGGCTGCCGCCATGACACCTCTCCTGTGGCGGTCTGCGGCGCGGTGGTCATGTGACGCGGTTATTAATGGCCGCAGTCTCTCCACCACTTGACATGTTGCTCCAGCTGTCAGTCTGCCGCCGCCGCCGTATGAGTCTCCGGCTGGGAGAGTGCTGGTGGCGGGCCGACCCATCCGTCACTGTCAGCGGCCGGCCGGTGATGAATGGTTCAAGGATCCACGGCGAGGAGGGGGGGTGAGCGGGGCGGGCTGATGATAAATGGAAGAGCGGCGGCGGCCAGGCGGAGCTGCAGGGGTTAACGTGCCCCCACCAGCGGACGGTCCTGGAGGAAACCGCGGCGGGATGGAACCCTGACCGCAGAACCTCAGAGGTTTCCCTCCAGAGGAGACGCAGCTTTTCTGATGGGGGGTCATCTCCTCATTTGGAGTCAGGAAGCTGAGATGGACTCAAACCAGGTGAGGCCAGCACGGTCCTAGTTCGAGTCCCAGGATGCTTAGAGCTCTGAACAACCAGCAGAACCTCAGCAGAACATCGGGTCCACAGAACCGGGCCGGTATAAGAGAAGATGTTTGAGAGAAATGGATGAAACCCGACCGACAAGTCCAGTTCTGCTGCAACTCATCTCAGCTATGAGATTTTATGGGACCTGGTCAGTGCAAGAGGACTTCTTTTTTTTTGGATGGGGGGGGTCTATTTCTGACACCTAAATCCCCCCCCCCCAACTCAGGAGGAGGATGCTGAGGCCTCAGTCAGGGGAGTGACTGACAAACCACAACCAACGGCTCAGGTCGCCATGGCAACAGTTAAATCACAGAGGTCACACA
>NC_050523.1:219478-223633 GCF_002922805.2 Oryzias melastigma
AAGTCCCTAAATTCTTCCGCGGCCCGGTGGCAATGGGTCTGCGGCCCGGTACCGGTCCGCGGCCCGGTGGTTGGGGACCACTGGCTTAAGGGGTTAATCTGCTGTAAGAGCCGGAACCCCCGAAAGGAGGAGGGGCCGATCAATACTCTATGATAGGGATTAGATTTGGGTTCTTTGATCCTCACGGATCATTTATGATCTTTGATTAGATTTTAGTTCTTTGATCCTCACGGATCATTTATGATCTTTGATTACACTTTAGTTCTTTGATCCTCACGGATCAATTATGATCTTTGATTAGACTTTAGTTCTTTGATCCTCACAGATCATTTATGATCTTTGATTAGATTTGGGTTCTTTGATCCTCACAGATCATTTATGATCTTTGATTTACTGCAGTTTTTCAACTGTTAACAGGATCATTCCATAACCAGAATCTTCTACATGATCCTGCTGATGGTTGAAAACTTACCGTATGTTTTAGCGTCACCGTCTCAGCTGTTAAAGGGTTAACAAGCATTTATGAAAACATTTCTGAGGATTTCTTCATTCAAATCATTTTGAGTCACGATAGCACAAAATAATTCTGTTTGAAAAAGATCGTATTTCTGATGTAGAAAATAAAGTGGGCGTGGCCACAAGCTCCCAGCTCCGCCCCCATTCTGATGCAGACAAATCGATCCATGAACGTCTTTGTTTTGCTGGTCGGAGCTGGAATCCGGTGTTGTTACCAGCCCCGCCCCCGCCCTGGGCTGCACGGCGCCCTGAACGAAACAGGATTTTTTTATTTTTATTTACGGTTTGATTGATTAAAATTTTCATCATTTTATATGAAATGAGTAGATGAGTGGTGTGTCAAACTGTAAAGAAAAATATCATTGCAGGTTGGCAGCACCTCCAGCAGATGGAGACCTAGGCGGCCGCCTGACTTGCCTCTGTCCAGGACCGGTTCTGATTGCTGCGTCACTAATGGTTCTGATTGGGTTGTGGGGGCTGTGAGCTAGTGCACGCAGATGGATTATGGGAAGTGGGGCCAGGCTTGTAGCCCCGCCCACAACTCATTATCTAAATACGCCAGAATCCTGATTGAAAGTCCATTTTGAAATCCGAACAGAAGATGACTTTAATAAAACATTAGAATTTTCCTGTTTTTAAGTTTTATTTTGTGTGAATAAAAACAGAGAAAGCTGCAGATTTCTACAAACTTCTGCATCCTTGGAGATCCATTGATGACAGAATCAGGAACGGTTCTGGTTCTGACAATGTTCGGATTTCCATCAATCCTGTTGGAAAGAGCAGAACCTGTTTCCAGCATCATCAGCATAGCTGCAGCTTCATTTGGGCTGACTGATGGGGGGGCGCTCTAATTGATGGCATGTGGGAGCGGCCCCCCGCCCCCCCGCGGCTGCAGCGGCCCCGGCCCCTCCATCTCTGTCAGCGCAGCCTTTGCTTCCTTTAATTTACTGTGTGAATGATTACACAGCTCATTGGCCGGCCATTGTCTGCTGATGGGTTTCATTAAGCTGGGATTAATCACAGCAGGTGAGATCTCAGGTTTGGGATGAGAGAGCGGGGGGCGTGGCCGCTGGAGGGGCGGGGCTGACAGAGGTTGAAGAATAAATCCCCCCCGCTGCGCCTCCCGGCCTTCTCATTCGCTCTCTTCATTCTTTCTGAATCACCCCCCTCCCTCACTGATGCCCCCCCCCCAGTCTACTGGATGATAAAACGTTTCATCTCAGATACGGCGGCGGCGGCGGATTGTCCTGTAAACCTGCACGGATCAGAGACGAACCTCCTGAGGATGGCAGGTCTGCAGCATCCTCGGTTTCCATGGTTACCATGCAGGTCTGTGGATCTGAAGAGGACCTGGAAGCTCCTGCAGCATCTACTCACCCCCCCCCCTGCACACACACACACCTGTAGAGCAATCCTCCTTCATCCAAGCATCTCCCACCGTCCCACACCGGACGGGGGGGGGGGGCACATGTGTTCCTCTGATTGTTATCAGCAGCAAAGCTTTGAATATGATTATGTGAGCATCATTAACATTGTAATAGAGCATCTGTCAGAGCCCCCCCCACACGACCCGCATCACTTCATTAATTAACCTGAGCCCCAGGTCAGCTGCCCCCCCATAGGACGCTCACAGTTCACCTACAGACTGGTTACATCCCCCCTCCCACTGGCGGGGCGATGACCCCTAAAAATGAATTCATCACTGACAGAAACACCTGTCAGGGCGCCGCCGGCGTCACCCCATCACTAGGGGGGGGCTGATCATGATCCGCATCATAGCTGCTGTCATCTGAGGTCAACGGGGGCGGGGTTTCACCACAAATGAAATTGTTTAAATGAAGGATCTCTGTCCCAGGCGGGCCATCTGCCAGGTCGACCCCCCCACCTCACTCTGCTTTCATCTGGAGCTGGCCCCCCTCCCAGAGGAAGCTTGACTTCTGCTGGGGCGCCATCGCCAGGCCACGATCAGGCATCGCGGGAGGAGGCAAGAGAGGGTGGGCGGGGTCACTGAAGCCCCAGAGATCCTGAAGCTCATGAACTTCAGCAGCGGAGACGGAAACCTGAGCTTCCTGGGAAAACGCAGAAGATCCTGAAGGTGAAACGGAGAATCTTAAAACTGTGAAAGCTGAAACTGAAACTGCTGAGGAGACGAGAGGACCAGAAAATATCAGAAGGTTGTTGTTCTGATGAACGGACAACCAACACGCGCAGCGAGCTGCTGCGCGGTGGGAGGGGCCTGTGTCATGCAGGTGAGAGCAGGTTCCTGTGAACTCTCAGATCACATGACTCGTGAGTGTAACAATCCACCAAACGCTCACACACCTTCAACACAAGCGGTCACGGAAAGACACAAAACACACAAAAAACAACCAGCTGTTTTACGGCTGCAGCTTTTAAGAACAACATTTCCCAGAATTCCAGACTGAAAGTGTTGAACTGTTCAGGTTAGACGACCATCAGGATCGTCTTTATTCCTGAGGACGGAGCCCCCACAGCATGACTTTGTCTGTGTGGCCCCCATGAGTGGTTCCTCTGTCTGATCCTTCTAAGGGTCCACAACCTGGTTCTGGTCTATCTCCTGTTTCCAGTCCACTTCCTGGTTCCGGTCCGTCTTTTGGTTTCAGTCTCAGATGAATCTGTTGATGTCCAGCAGAGGATCTTCTCCTGACCTCTGACCTCTTCCAGAGGAGGACCTGCTGCATGGAGAGCGTCTTCGTCTCCTGGATCAAAGTTCTGATGGCGTTTTCCTCCAACAGGAAACAGAAAGTTTCTCCTTCCTCTCCGTCTGACCTCCAGAGCTGCTGCTGAAACTGCAGGACATCCCCCCCCCAGATGAAGGTGCAGTTATTGATGGCTTCATATAAGCAGTGAACTTCTCCAATCGGGCCGTCCGGTAATTGTAAAGGAAGTCATATGCATAAAATTAATTATACGGCGCCAAAAGGCCCATAAATCAGGTCAGCTCCAATCCAGCTGCAGATGCTTCTCCTCTGAGGTTCAAGGTGGGAGGAGGACCCCCCCAGCACACTAATCCCACGCCCCCCCAGACAGCAGCAGAGCTCTGCAGACCAGGATCCTCTGTGTCCGTCCTCCACGTCACAGAGGACGGCTGGCGGGGGGGCAGCTCTATCTGAGGGCTGAGGCAGCGGTGGTGGTGGGGGGGGGGGTAACTCAAAGAACAATTAGGGCAGAGTCCATTTATTTTCCATCCCATAATTCTTTGATGCGTTTGTTTTAATGACGCGCTGTAACTCAGTTCATCTGCTGCCGCCTCCAATTACTGTCTGCTCATTTATAACCCCCCCGCCCCCCAGCTAAAGAGGAGCTAATTGCTGGGCCGGAATGCTTAATGAGGGCGGCACAATTATTCCCCAACTTATTGAGATTTGTATTTTGTTAGCTGCTTAATTAAACAGCTTCTCTTTCAGCGGCTCCGCCTCCCTGCAGGCCGGCGCCGCATGCACGCCGCCGCATGTGTGTGCACGTCTGAGGCGAGCAGCTCCGCCTGGAAATGAATTTCTGCTCCGGAGTCGCATCGTGATGAGAAATTCATGACCTGAGCTCGCAATTAGTGCGGCAGAACATATGTTTGCCTTCATTCTTCTTCTTATTAACTTCCTTTTGTGCAGCCTGAACTCC
>NC_050523.1:223722-223965 GCF_002922805.2 Oryzias melastigma
GCTTCGGTTTCAGGTGAAGTTTGAGGCAAAAACAGTTCCGTCTGTGGAGAGGATCTCCGTCTGCAGAGAGGATCTCCGTCTGCAGAGAAGATCTCCGACTGCAGAGAGGACCTCTGTCTGAAGAGAGGATCTTTGTCTGTAGAGAGGATCTCCGTCTGTAGAGAGGATCTCTGTCTGCAGAGAGGATCTCCGTCTGCAGAGAGGATCTCTGCAGGCTCTGCAGTCAGAAGAGATCAGACAACC
>NC_050523.1:230224-233998 GCF_002922805.2 Oryzias melastigma
CGTGGAGGATCTGACCCCCTCCCCGTGGAGGATCTGACCCCCCCATCAGGCAGAGACTGAGGGATTTGAGTCGGGTTCAGACTGGACTGATCTCATGAATGCAGCGTGAAGATCAGAGGAGTGAAATCGATCCTTTGCTGCTGTGAGAACCTGAACTTTTCCCAGCAACAGCGGCTACACAGACCTGGACCGGGACCGAGTCCACGGGGACCTGGTCCAGATCTACAGGTTCTGGGAGTCCGATGGTGAGCCCAGACATCAGAGGTTTCCATGCCAACGCTGCACTCCATCACACCAACTAGGATTTTCAGTCCAAAAAGTCCAAACGGTTCATTTTTACTTTTTTCTTTTCACAAATTTCTTTAGATGTTTGTCCCAGAGCAACTGTAGTTTTGGAGCAGTTACATGATCACTACATTCTTGTTTTTACACACAAAAACAGCATTATATCCATGTTTTTGTTCAATCGTAACACAAAAAGTGAACATTTGGAATTTTTTACATTTTTTATTTAGTCTTAAAACGAAGTGTAACAATAACCAAAAAATGTTTTATTTATTTTTGGGTGAATAAATCGTTTTACTTTAGTAGCATAGTGTAGAAGTGTTGTCACTTTAACCCAATGCATTATGGGAGATGCAGTGCAAAAACTGAAGCTGATGCTGGACAAACTCACGTCTCTGAACTTCATTATTTTGTTTTTTTTCCACGGTCTGACACCAGATCCCACAGGAAACTACACGGCTAAACACGAACTTTAGCTGTTATTTTAGTTAGAACTGAGAGACTTAGAGAACAAAACAGTGAGGATATTAACTGCTGATTGGTCAGACTGATGACAGAATTAATCTTCCAAGAATGATTGGTGGAGACAATTTGAGGGGCCGAACTTTTCCAGAAAACAGCTGTGGCTAAATAGCAGAACCATCATTCTTATCAAAAAGTCTTTATTGGAATCAAATAAACACAAAGAAAAAAAGTATATTATGGTCTTTTATATTCCTAACTATTCACTGTTTATCAGAGCCTGTTTGGATGAAAACAGAGCTGATCTCCTGGTGATAGAAAATGTTTTTAGATCAGTGAAAATGAATAATTTAACACGGCACACCTGAACATCTTTCACGGCACACCTAAACATCTGTCACAGCACACCTAAACATTTATCACGGTACACCTAAACATCTGTCAAGACACACCTGACCATCTGTCACGGCACACCTGACTATCTGTCACGGCACACCTGACCATCTGTCATGGTACACCTGACCATCTGTCACGGCACACCTAAACATCTGTCACGGCACACCTGACCATCTGTCACCGCACACCTAACCATCTCTCAAGACACACCTGAACATCTGTCGTGGCACACCTAAACATCTGTCACGGTACACCTAAACATCTGTCACGGCACACCTGAGCATCTGTTACGGCACACCTGAGCATCTCTCACGGCACACCTGAACATCTCTCACGGCACACCTGAACATCTGTCACGGCACACCTAAACATCTGTCATGGTACATCTAAACATCTGTCACGGTACACCTGAGCATCTGTCACGGTACACCTGAACATTTGTCACGGTACACCTGAACATTTGTCACGACACACCTGAACATCTGTCACGGCACACCTAAACATCTGTCACGGCACACCTAAACATCTGTCATGGTACATCTAAACATCTGTCACGGTACACCTGAGCATCTGTCACGGTACACCTGAACATTTGTCACGGTACACCTGAACATTTGTCACGACACACCTGAACATCTGTCACGGCACACCTAAACATCTGTCAAGGCACACCTGAACATCTGTCACGGCACACCTAAACATCTGTCACGGCACACCTTAACATCTGTCACGGCACACCTGAACAACCCTGTCGTAGAGGATCGTCTAAAAACTGAACTGCTGACCAGAACTGGAAATTCCTCCCAATAGAAACGTTCAGAAAATAAACAGAGGATTCCAGTCTCTCACTCATGTTTGACTTCCGTCCAGCCCGAGTTCTGGTTCTGGTAATCTCACAGCTACCCTGCTTACAGTTTAAAGATGTTCAATCTTTCTGTGTACTTGTGGGACATTTCATTTCACTTCAAACTGAAGTCATCCTGACATTTGAAGTCAAAGTTTTTTTAATTTCTGGACCTGAGAGGAGGCGGAGTTCTGTGGTACCGCCAGAGTCGGGTCAGTCATGTCAAGGAGGAGGACCGCCCAGCCCAAAGCGAGGCTCCTTCTGCAGGTCTTTCCCTGCTGTTACCTCCAGAGCAGAAGCGTTCTGGTCCACGCAGCGCTCCGGCGCGTCCTCGCGCACGTGTCCACTCTGGACCTGGGGGGGGGGCTTTGAAGGCGTCCTGTGAGGTCAGCAGCCCGGCTCTGCCATAATATTTTCCCAGAGCGATGCTGGAACGTTCTCTCTGGGAGACAGAGTCCCCAAGCTGAGTAAACTTACCAGCACCCTCACGTGCACGAGTGAAGCTGGACCCCCCCTCCCGAGGGGCCTTTGTTTGAGTCCCAGGAACATCCATCTTCCTGACAGCTCACATTCCTGCAGACGCTGAGAACCTCAGCTGATCCGCTGCTGAACTTCCTGCAGCTGGAGGAGATGTTTCTGAGCAGAAACCAGAATCCATCGTCATGACAACTTTGTCCTGCTTAAAGCTGGCAGACACACCTGCTCACTCTGCACCAGAGAGGGGCGGGGCTGAGCATCTGACTCCGCCCCTTAATGGACCAGAATAAGAACAGATGCTGAAAATGGTCAAAGAGAAAACAAAGTCTCATTTTTTTACAAGTCAAGACTTTGAAACATGCAGTTTTTCCCTCAGGACACTTTAAAAACCTCAAACGTTTAGGACAGTCTGCGCTGATGTGAACTCATGTGACACTTCCTTTAAAAACTAAATTAGATTAATGTCACTAAAACTGCAAAGACTTTTCGAAAAACGTTTTTTACGTAAAATGTTTCTAAAATAACTAAAAATAAAATCTTATTTGGATCCGTTTGAAATACGTCAGACACAAAATCCATCCATGTTGTTTCTGGAAACAAGTTAAAAGAGGATGTGATCATGTGTGTCTTTAACATGTGTGTAAACATGTGTGTAAACATGTGTAAACGTGTGTAAACATGTGTAAACATGTGTGTAAACATGTGTGTAAATATGTGTAAACGTGTGTAAACGTGTGTAAACATGTGTAAACATGTATAAACATGTGTGTAAACATGTGTGTAAATATGTTTGTAAACATGTTTACACATGTGTAAACATGTGTAAACATGTGTAAACGTGTGTAAACGTGTGTAAACATGTGTGTAAACATGTGTGTAAATATGTGTGTAAACATGTGTGTAAACATGTGTAAACATGTGTAAACATGTGTAAACATGTGTGTAAACATGTGTAAACATGTGTAAATATGTGTGTAAACATGTTTGTAAACATGTGTAAACATGTGTGTAAACATGTGTAAACATGTGTGTAAACATGTGTGTTTCTTGAACATTTGTGTGTTCCTTCATTTTCTCATATGAATTCAGATCAAACGGCCGTGAGATTCTGATCAGGACTTTGGAAGTTCCTCTGATCCTGGAAGGTCTGGAGAAATGACCTGGAAAGTCTTTAAAGGATCTTGAATTGGACCTGAGGTCCTGAGAGCTCTGTGGAAACACCATCGCTGATGTTTATGGACGGAACCACCAGAACCAGAGCCGCTGGCTGGCTCTCTGCAGGAGGGGTGGGGGCCGTGTTTGATGATGTG
>NC_050523.1:234487-244025 GCF_002922805.2 Oryzias melastigma
CCTACGCCGTCCTCTACCCCCTCCCCTCCTTGGGTCAATGGGTCTCCTGGGGCTGCCTGGCTTTTAAGCCATCATTCTGCCCCATGGGGGGCATGAGGGAGATGTATCTGCTCCCCCCTCCTCAGGTGATCTTTAGGTAATGTGCTGAAGGACACAGAGTCCAACCCCCCCACCCCACCCCTGTGCCCCCACATGAGCTTTGGGGGGTAATTACAAGCAGAGTCGTTCTGACCAAACCCACTGTAGAACATGTGGTCGGGGGGGGGGGGCATGTCCGGGCGATCCTGGACACGAGGTCGCGTGTGTTTATGTCATCCGTCCAGATGGGGACCGTGTGCGGGTCGTCAGAGGGAATGAAACTGTGTTCCGCCCCCCGGCCCAATCCAAACCCGGTTGTTCCAAATGATGATCGTCTGTCTAGGAACAGACTTTGATTCGCATCTATAAATGATCTGATTGAACAAAAATTAAAAGGGGGGGGGACCCCGGTCTCTGTTCCCTGCTCCCCTTTCTCTGGTCCCCGGTCTCTGTTCACTGGTCTCTGGTCTCCGCTCCTCGGTCTCTGGTATCCGTTCCTCGGTCTCTGGTATCCGTTCCTCAGTCTCTGGTCTCCGGTCTCTGGTCTCCGCTCCCAGGTCCCCCGGTCTCTCGTCCCCGGTCTCTGGTCTCCGCTCCCAGGTCCCCTGGTCTCTCGTCCCCGGTCTCTGTTCAATGGTCGCCGGTCTCTGGTCCCCTGGTCTCTGTTCACTGGTCTCTGGTCTCCGCTCCTCTGTCTCTGGTATCCGTTCCTCGGTCTCTGGTCTCTCGTCCCCGGTCTCTGGTCTCCGCTCCTAGGTCCCCTGGTCTCTCGTCCCCGGTCTCTGGTCTCCGCTCCTAGGTCCCCTGGTCTCTCGTCCCTGGTCTCTGGTCTCCGCTCCCAGGTCCCCTGGTCTCTCGTCCCTGGTCTCTGTTCACTGGTCTCTGTTCCTCGGTCTCTGGTATCCGTTCCACAGTCTCTGGTCTCCTGTCTCTGGTCCCTGGTCTCTGGTCCCCTGTCTCTGGTCCCCAGTCTCTGGTCCCTGGTCTCTGTCTCTGGTCTCTGTCTCTGGTCTCCCAGCATCCCTCCAGCAGCCGAGGAATAGCCAGGATGGGTTTGTACCAGTGGGAAGGAAGCATAGTGTAAAACGCAAAAGCTTACAACACCCCAAGCTTCTCGTGTGTCAGAGGTTCTCTCCCCTCAGCGACTCACCCGCTGAACCGAAAATCTGGTGATTGGGTCCTCTGAAGTTAGACATGTGAAGCTCCCAGCGGCTACAGTCAAGTGTTATCCGAGGGCCAGAGTTGGTGGCATTGAAGGAAACCTCAGGATGTTAGCCCAGAGTAAGTCGAGGTTCCGTCGAGTCGTGATTCACGCAGGCGGTAACGGCGCCCGACGAAGACAATGAGAGATTCTCAAACTAAACGGAGATTCTGTGTGTAAACTGGCTAAGTCGATGTCCGACACAGTAGTTTTCTCTGGTCCTCTGCCAAACCTGGTCAGTGATGAAATGTACAGCCGCTTTTTAGCTACTGTTTATATTAAATGACTTTCTGCTTCAAGCCCAATGAGGCCATTGATTTGTGATATTGGGCTACATAAATAAAATTGAATTTAAAAATTGAATTTTGGGCCTCCAGAGACGGTTTGGTATTTCAGAACTGTGTCCTGGAAGCACCGATGTTCAGTGAAGGACGTCTGCAGTTTGTTGACGTTGAAGAGCAGGAAACGGCTCAGCGCCTTCAGAATATTTGAACAACTGCGGTCATTTATTTTCTCTGGATTCTGAAGCGTTTAGACCGTCAGCCATAAAGAAATATGACCTAATCCCTGTATGACGGCGCTTTCATGTGCCGAAGCGTGTGCACGGATCCTCATGCAGTCTCTGCAGGTTGGGTTCTCCTGAGCCTCTCAGGTCGCTGCAGCATCAGCGCTACTGGAGGAGCAGCCATTTTATTTGAACCTTTGGTATTTGTGGTTTCTGACCCACTCTCTTTTCATTTGAATTCATTCTGATCCGGATCATCTTGATCCAATCTCAGAGATCAACACCTGGTACTGAGCAGGTGAAGTTTTCCAGATTCTTGTATTTCTTCAAGATAATCAATGTAATCTGTGTACAAACAAACAAGTAAACAAGAATGAATGTTTACATATTCCAGTCCTCTCCGACTTCCTTCTGCAGCCGCCAGGAAGGAGCGGCGAGGAGTCAGCATCTTCCTCATCTTCATCCTCATCTTCCTCTTCACCCTCATCTTCATCCTCATTTTTATCGTCATCTTCATCCTCATCTTCCTCTTCGCCCTCATCTTCATCCTCATTTTTATCGTCATCTTCATCCTCATCTTACTCTTCCTCTTAATCTTCATCGTCTTCATCCTCATCTTCCTCTTCACCCTCGTCTTCATCCTCATTTTTATCGTCCTCTTCATCATCATCTTCATCCTCCTCTTCCTCATCTTCTTCCTCACATGCAGCACAGCTGCAATGGATTGTGGGAATGAGCAACAAAGGAAGGAAGTCCTGGAGAACATGGGGAGGAACGGAGACGCTGCAGAGATCTGATCCTGGATCCAGGATGGAGAAGCAGCAGGAGGAGTGTGAACCTGAGGAGGAACAGGAGCTTCATATATGACGGGACCGAGAACGGGAGGACCCCAGAGTTCAGAACCAGTACCAGCTAACCCCACCCTCACCCCACATGACCCCGTGACCCCTATGATGATGACCTGAGGACGGAGGTCCAGGAGCGTCCTCCTGAAGATCGCCGGTTCCCTTCAGACATGATCAATAATCAGTCAATAGATGATCGATGCAGAGGCTCATCCATGAACATCTGCTGGGGGGGGGGGTCATCAATGTTTTCTATTAAAGAAAGTACCCCCCCCCCACACACACACACACACAGTGAAGGTTTCACAAAAGAAAAAATAATCAGAATATATGGCTTTTAATGTGAAAGGCTCTCATCCCTCCGGTCTTATTAGGTTTGTGGAGGCGAGTGGAGCTGGTGGGGTTCACGGGGGGCCACCCCCCCACCCAAGCCACAACACTTATACAATAAAAAACCTTTTCTGGGAAATTGTTGGAACAACGTGGAGACTTCTGGAGCGACTGCAGGAACTTTTCTGCAGATTACCCTCATTGTTATTAATCTTTTTTAGCCACTACACCTGAACCTCTTCTTTCAGGACCGCCGCAATCGCTCTATGGCACACGCCGCTAATCCCATCATGCCTCAGGAGGACTTGGCTTCTCGCCTCTGCTGCCGTCTTCCTCATGTCTTCCTCCTCCAAACGATTAAAGCACAGAACAGTTTTCAGAGGATGCATTTCATCTCAGGAAGCTGCGTCTGTCCTCTCCCAGGAGCAGGTTCAGGTTCGGATCGGTCTCCAGAGTGAGCCACTGCAGAACCTCAGACGAGCCCGGTCCTCACAGGGAAGGGTCCAATCCAGCTCATGATCTCAGAACGTTTCCTGAAACAAAAATGTAGAAGGAAAAAATGATTCTGACATGAATGAGGAACATAAATCAAATGAAACGTATTTTAATTTCTTTATTTTTTTTTAAATCTAAAGAATATTGTTCTAGCATGTTTTTAGAAATTTGGAAATAGTAAAAGCTCTTAATCTGAAAACCAGGAAAAAAGTCTCTAGACATGGGGCATCGACCAGTCTGTAGACATGGGGCGTCGAAAAATCTGTAGACATGGGGCGTCGACCAGTCTGTAGACATGGGGCGTCGACCAGTCTGTGGACATGGGGCGTCGACCAGTCTCTAGACATGGGGCGTCGACCAGTCTGTAGACATAGGGCGTCGACCAGTTTGTAGTCATTGGTTTACCAAGACTGGGGTTTGAACCCGCACTCATACAGTACCGTGCCGGACACTCTAACACCAGGCCAGCGAGCTGCCAGTTGTTGCGTATGCATCCATCGCCGTATATGGTTTGTGAGGGACATACGCTGCAGGAGGACTGATTGAATTTTAGTCCTGGGGGGTCAGATCTTCATTTTTCACGTTGATGTCGGTAAACTGCTTTGGTTTCTGTCCTTAAATGAGGAGGAAGGGCAGGTGGGGGAGTGTTTTTAATAAAGCCCTTACATGGTGAGGGGGCTGCGTCCCGCCTGTTGCTTGTTTTCATTAGTGGCGGTGAGATTACCTTGTTGTCTCCGCGTGACATCATCTGGTGTCCGCGTGATGATCTCCGTCCATGCAGATCAGCAGCTGTGATTTATGCACCTCTCCCGCTGCAGATGGAACATTAAATTTAATTTTGCTGCTGTGGACCGCCCCCCTCCCCTCCAAAGCAGTCGGTTCAGGCTTGGGTGAACAGATCCCCCCCCTCCGCCGCCGGCGTGCAGCAATTCATTACTTCCTCTGCAATATGCGCGCAGGCAACATTTGAATGAAACATTTGTCGGTGTCGGATCCGAGCAGCGTCTACTCTCTCAGTTCGGAGCTGGAGAGCAGGGCCGGGGGGTGGGGGCTGGTTCTGACTGTAACGGAGCGGTGAGTCGCGCGGGTCTGGCACATGAAAATGAGGCCTGCTGGATGTGAGCAGCAGAGCAATCAGTCTGCCGTGATCGCCCATCACTGCTGCGTAATGACGGGCAGGAAGTCCTGGAAGCAGCAAAACCGACGGAGGCATTTCCACCAAAAACATCTGGATTTATTTATGTTTAAAATATGAAAACACATGGATCTATTCAAGTATATAAACAAACAAAAAAAAAAACATCCAGATTTTATCATGTTTGTAAACTGAAAACATCTGGAAATAATAATGTTTATAATCTAGAAGCATCTGGATTTATTAATGTTTATAAATTTAAAACATCTACATTTAATCTTGTAGATCAACTAAAAACATTTGGATTTAATTCTGTTTATAATCTGAAAATATCCACATTTATTCACGTTTATAATCTGAAAATATTTTGATTTATTTATGATTGAAAACATCTGGATGTTTTTATGTTCATAAACTGAAAATAGTTTGATTTATTTACGTTTAGAAACTGAAAAAAATCTAAATGTATTCATGTTTATGAACTGAAAATATTTTGATTTATTTATGTTTTAAAGCTAAAAAAAACATCTGGATTTATTCATGACTGAAAACATGTGGATTTATTCACGTTTATAATCTGAAAATATCTTTATTCATGTTTAAAAACTGAAAATATTTAGATTTATTTATGACTGAAAACATCTGGATTGATTCACGTTTATTACTGCCGTATGTCTTCCAATAGTAGCCCAGCTACTCCCTAGAGACAGAAGTTTGTTAGAGACAAATGTTTATTCCGTCACCGACCGAATGGTGATGCTAGCAGCTTCATTTTGTGGTGGAACTTGGTTACAAAATCCAGACAACATCAGACGAACATTTCAGGAAACATTTCCGGATTGACTGAAATCATCCGAACTGTGAGGTAAAGCATAAAAACAGCTGACGTAACAAACGGTTTCTTTGTGAACTTTCTCACTAATACTTCCTCAGGCGCTGGCCTGCACCGGCCCGACTCTCCCACAGCGTTCATCATCCTGACAGATCCACTAAGAAACACAAAAATGCAACAAGCTCAGAGCCCACGCTCACCGGGACATGAGATCGGATAAAAACAATACAGAACAGATCTTGATGAGTTGGAGATGATTGCTTCGTCATATTCCAGTTCTTCTTTATTGTCCTCTTCTTGTAATAGCAACATCAGCACTCCCAGCATGACATGCCGTCCTTACAGCCGTGGGTAAGATCCCTCTCAGATCTATCATGCATTACAGCGCCTGATCCATGAAGAATCCTCTTTTGAGCTCTAAAGTGCATCATACTGTTCATTCCTCACTTTAAACAACACCAAAGCAGTTTTTGATCCAATCACACATCTCTGAGTAGTCCTCTACAAACCTGCACTGGCAGCACCACCCCCAGGCTAACACAAACATCCGCTAGCTGTTTTGTTCTGTCTCATTTCGGTCTGGTTCTGGTTCAGACTCATTTGGGTCTCATTTTGGTTATGTCTCATTGAGATCTGGTTCTGTCTCGTTTGGGTCTGATTCTGGTCTTTTCATCAGCAGGTGTAGACGATCTGAACAGGTGAAATTCCAGGTCTGTCAAAATCTCAGGTGTTTGACGTGTGACTCCGCCCCACCGTGTCACATTTCTGATACGTGCTCCTGGTTCTGGTCCTGGTTCCTCTCTCGCTGAGGTTCTGCTGCGTCCCTCTGATGCAGAAGACCTTCCTCGTCTTCTGCCAGCAGCTCTCCAGAGGACGGTCCGTGCACGGTGCCGGCTCGTGCGCTGCTCTCATTGTTATGAGAGCGCTGCCTCCGGCGCCAGCCGCTCTGCAGCGTCCCCGGGGCCCTCCCCCGGCCAGGAGAGGAGCGGCGTCCACATGCAAATCCCTTCCCAAGGTCCTTGTGATTGCTCATTAACTTTCCGCGGGCATCAGCCCCAACTTTATTATTGACTGCACAGAATACACAATCCAGCGACCTCTGCCACCTGCAACTAAATCTCTCCCTCCGATCCATCGCACTGATTTCTGCTGCAGGCCAGAAAACTGGAGCCAGCAGTTTAGTCACCTTTAGTGCCCCCGCCCCCCACCCTGCTGCAGAGAATGCCAAAATGATCAGAGGTTCAGACAGCTGAGCGTCGTCATGGAAACGTGAATTTTTCTGCTCCTGCTCCTTCGGCATTGGGAGGATGAGGAGGCCGACTTCGTCCCTGCATGAAATATTTATGGAAACCTGCAGGAGTCGCCTGCTGGACCGCAGCGCTTATGCAGATCAGCTCTGCAGAATCAACATATTACAAGCAGCTGACATCTGTCCTGATATATTGAATCGTCATGGCGACAGAATCACTTAAGGCCGATCCACTAACATCAAGTTTCCTCGTTATTGACCCCCACGGGCCGAGCCTGACAAGTAGAAGTGCAGCAAAGTTCATTAATAATGTGAAATAAATCAATTATCCAGGAAAGAGTCTGCAGAGAAGCAGAGCTCTGCTACTCTGAAGAATCTAGTTGACACATTTCTACGTCACTGGAAAAAAGAGACCGAAACTTAAAACTCTCCAGCAGGTTCAGCCTCTGATGCAGAAGGTCTTCAGCTGCAGATGGGTTATGTGTGTAAAGCCAGCTCTCCACCTACGGTTTGGATCCAGTTTTCTGCTGCTGGCAGGGTCACTCATTAAGCTCCACCCCTGTCCTCTGGTGGTGTCTCTGTTTTTAGATGTGTCCTACAGCTTTGAGCTTCAATTCTTCAAGGTCTGGAGAGCATAGCAAGACGTAGAGATGAGGATGAATCTGCTCTGACCCGGTTCTGTCCGTCACATCACAGAACCATGTATCCCAGAAGAACACATCCTAAACCCAGCAGACGTAGATCCAGGGTCTGGTCCTTCTTTTTAACGTAGAGAAGTTTGTGTCTTATTTACCTCCAGTTTTCTGGGGGACCGGTACATTGTGTGTTAAAGTCAAAACCTTCAGGGATCAAAGAGTCCTGGTTGGCAAGAAAGAGATCTTCTCAGGACAACAGTCCCTCTATCGAGCAAACACATACAGATCTGAGATTCAGAGTGTAGTCAGGATCCACCTGGCCATCAAACAGCTGCCTATTACCATTAAGATGGGGGGGGGGTCATGTTGACCTCTGAACAACAGGTGAAGATGGATCCACTGTTAAATTCGCACCAGATCTCAACCAGCTCTCCACTAGATCACAACTGGATCTCCACCAGATCCCTACCGGGTCTCTGCTAGATCCCAAACAGGTATCCACTAGATCTCAGTCAGATCTTCGCTAGATCTCCACTGGATTTCCACCACATCCCTACCGGATCTTCATTAGATCCCAACTGGATCTCCACTGGATCTCAGCCATATTTCTACTGGATCCCAACTGGATCTCTACCATGTCTCCACTGGATCCCATCTGGATCTCAACCAGGTCTCCCAGGATCCCAGCCATATCTCCACTGGATCCCAATTTGATTTCAAACAGAACCAAACTGGATTCCAGTTGCATCTCCACAGGATCCCTGCTGTATCTCCACTGGATGCCAGCCGTATCTCCACTCAATCCCAATTTGATATCAACTAGATCTCCACTGGATTCCAGCCGGAACTCAACCAGGTCTGCACTGGATCTCCACCACATCCCTACCTGATCTTCATTATATCCCAACTGGATCTCCACTGGATCCTAGCCATATTTCTACTGGATCCCAACTGGATCTCAACCACGTCTCCACTGGATCCCAGCCATATCTCCACTGGATACCAACTTACCAAATCTAAATTGGATTTCAGCCAAATCTCCACTGGATCTCAACTGGATCTCAACCATATCTCCACTGGATCCCAACTTGATTTCAAACAGAACTAAACTGGATTCCAGTTGTATCTCCACTGGATCACAGTCCTATCTCCACTGGGCCCCAGCCGTATCTCCACTGGATCCCAACTTGATCTCAACCAGATCTCCACTGGATTCCAGCTGGAGCTCAACCAGGTCTCCAATGGATCCCAGCCTTATCTCGACTGGATCACAGCCATATCTCCAGTGGATATCAGCTGTATCTCCACTGGATCCCAGTCATATCACCACTGGATCCAAGCCATATCTCCACTAGATCACAACTTGATCTCAACCAGATCTCAACTTGATCTCAACCGTATCTCCACTGGATTCCAGCCAGATCTCAACCAGGTCTCCACTGGATCTCTGCTGTATTTCCACTGGATCCGAACCAGATCTCAACCAGATCTCTGCTCGATCACAGGAAGCCTCCTAGATTTGGTATGTCTAACTGCTCCAAACATCTGAATTTTGGCTCCATCTGCGACGCTCATTGATCTCCTGCTCCGTATGTTCTGTCAGGATTGTTCCTCAGTCGTAGACGTCTATCTCAGACGCTCATTCTTCATCATTCCTCGCTCCATCGATCCTTCTGCTTCATCAAGTGCTCGTGCACCGGCTGGACCTTTCACACCTTGGCAGTGGCAGGCTCTCTGACGGCAGACAGGAAGTGCAGCGTCAGCCAATCAGGACGTCCTTCAGCAGCTTCTGTCACAAAGGAGCGAAGGTCAGAGCTGCTGACAGGGGAGGGGGGCTCATTTCATTCCCACTAAGGAGGGAGATCAACCCCCCCTCCATGACGACAGTTCGATTGCTGCTGCTGCTGATCACTGATAATCAATGTGGGAACGCAGAGGTTCTCCAGCACAGAGACAGATACCCCCCTAAGATTCAGACCCCCCCAGACTGAGACCGGTTTCTGCTGCGAACATCTGTGACTTCTGAACACCACATGTCCTGGAGCTCGTCTGGACATGTGAACGGTTCTGGTGGGTTCAGGGTCTGGACGGATCAAAGTTCTGAAACATTCTGACCTGGTGCCCCCCCCCCCCTCCACACACACACAGAACCACCTGAGGGTTCTGATCCTCTGAGTTCCCCACCTGTCCTCCATCAGCACCTCCCCTTGTCCTTTATCCACCTGGTCACCCC
>NC_050523.1:245634-249672 GCF_002922805.2 Oryzias melastigma
GCGCCGCAGATTGTTAATGTGACATTAAAACACGACGAGCGCGCGCACTTCCTGTCAGCTTCTGGTCCTGCTGCCAAGACGCCGGGAAAGAGCCGCGAGCGCCAGAATGATGTCTGTCCAACTCCACAAACCAGCGTCCTCATCTGCACCTCCTCATCTGCACCTCCTCATCTACACCTCCTCATCTGCTCTTCTACACCTCCTCATCTGCACCTCCTCATCTGCACCTCCTCATCTAGACCTCCTCATCTGCTCTTCTACACCTCCTCATCTGCACCTCCTCATCTGCTCCTCCTCATCTGCACCTCCTCATCTGCACCTCCTCATCTGCTCCTCCTCATCTACACCTCCTCATCTGCTCCTCCTCATCTACACCTCCTCATCTAGACCTCCTCATCTGCTCTTCTACACCTCCTCATCTGCACCTCCTCATCTGCTCCTCCTCATCTGCACCTCCTCATCTGCACCTCCTCATCTGCTCCTCCTCATCTACACCTCCTCATCTGCTCCTCCTTATCTACACCTCCTCATCTACACCTCCTCATCTGCACGTCCTCATCTACACCTCCTCATCTGCTCCTCCTCATCTGCACCTCCTCATCTGCTCCTCCTCATCTACACCTCCTCATCTGCTCCTCCTCATCTACACCTCCTCGTGATCCTCAGAACCCAGAACCACATAGACCTTCAGACCAGAACCTCCTCTGGATCTGCGTCTCCTTCAGATTCAGAGGAGCTTCAGGAGGAGGGAGACGTTCCAGAATCTTCCAGACTAACATGAACTCCAGCTGGAAAACCAAAAACTCTGACAGTCATCAAAGCTTCTTGAAGCCCACATGATCGTGGAGGCTGGCAGCACGGTGGTTTAGGCTGGGGGGGGGTCCTTCACGGCGGCGGGGGCTGTTTTCTCTGCACGCCGAGCGCGCCGCCATGCTTTCTGCCGAGCGTTTGTTTGTTTGGAGTCGTGCGCTGCAGCGCCGTCTCTCTTTCATCCAGAGTCTGGACTCAGATCTGTCAGAGGAATGCTGGACCTGCGGTCCACAGGGTGCTGTTTAAGGAGGGGGGGGCAGGAATGTTTGGATTTGCAGAAGAAAACACGAGCGAGCGTCAGGAGATGGAAGAAAGGCAGCGTTTTAGTGTCTGGAGGCGTCAGCGTTTCCTGAAAGGTCGTGACCCCGTCAGAAGATCTGAAGGAACAGCAGATCATCTGCTGCCATGTGGAACCGCAGCGGCGGAGAAACCTGCAGGAGTCACGGTGAAGGTTTGGGAGGGAACCGGACAGCTGTGACCTTCATCGCATCATGAAGACGGTCTTCACTCATCAGTTTGGTCTCTGGTCCAAGACGATGCAGAGTGGGCGGAGCTTCTGGACCATCCTCGGGTCCATCAGGCTGATCCGGATGATTCTCTGACCTCCGTCAGGTTGTGGCGAGAACATGATCAGCTGGAGCCTCTTCAGTTTGGTTCGTGTCTGAAGAAAGGTTCCCGCCGGCCTCGGAAACCTTCGTTCAAGAAACACTTCCTGTGAAACGTCTGTTAAAACACATCGAAGCGCGTTTCAGCTTTTCTGAAACTCACAGTCACGCATCGCTGCAGAAGTTTCAGTGATCGTCTTCAGGCTTTCATGCAGGGTTTTGGTGGGTTCTGCTGGTCTCGGGTCTTCCTGGTTCTGGTCTTCAGAACCTTCTTGTTATAGATAGATTACATTTAAAATATTCTTTGGAGGCGTGGAGTGTGTATCTGTTTGTGTTTCATGATAAACATTATTTTTTAATGAACATTTTACTATGTTTTTTATTACTATGTATAGATATTTCTTTCTCTTTTTGGGTGGGAGCGTGCACCGCACCAGAGGGAACGACAGCAGACGGGACGAGGGAAATCAGGGGTCAGCACCAAACGGTTGGCGGTAAAGAGAGCAGGTATCCCGCCTGCCCTGGGGGGTCCCCCGCCTGCCCTGGGGGGTCCCCCGCCCACTCACCCTCCACTTGTGCTCCATGACTCAGGAAAACTGCGAGGCTGAAGGAGTTTTCCCCTCCGCTGTGATCTGTCGCCCCTCCCTGTCGAAGCCCGCCTGCTGGCCCCTCCCTCCTTAGTGGCGGCAGCAGGTCAGAGGTCAGCGGGTTGTATAATCATCCTCTACTTTGCCTAATGACAGTGGAGCCGAGCGCTGAGGCGGCGTGGAGTGGTCCTGATGGGAGAAGCGCAGCGGCGGCGGCTCCCAGATGGAAATCTTTAATATTTAATTGATGGATTAACGTTAACGAGCGGAGCAGAACCGTTTCAACAGTCCCATTATTATTGGATATCTCTCCACAGAGCCATGATGGGGGGGCCGTGAAAGGTGGATCTGTATTTCAACCTTGAAGGGGGTGGGCAGAGTGCCAGTAATGAAGACATATTAAAGCTTAATGTAGCTTAATGTAGCAGGTGTCATATCTATAATGTACAGAAGCTCTTTCTAAAGCATTATATTCATGCATACTACCTTAAAAGCCACTAAATCTCCAGGGCGGAGTTAGTCCGCCTGCCATTCTCTTCCAATTAATCAATAGAAAAATTGTTAACACACCTTAACTGGGATCCATTAGAGTGTCCCGGGGTTATAAATGTTCCCGCCGAGCGCCCAGGGAGGGGGCCAAACTGCCGGCTGCACTCAGGTTAATGGGCAAAGTTGAGAGAAGTGACCACTAAATCTGCAAGGACACCACATTCACACTGCTGAGCCGCTGCCGCTGGCAGGCCGCCGTCCCTAAGAGCCCCCCCCAAGCTGATCGATGGTCTCAGGGGGGTCCAAGCCGGGACCAGCTGGATCTGTGTCAGAAACAGAAACCTGCATCTTAAGAGTTACGAGCATGCAAGTGCCGTTACTGTGGTATTTTTTACTCTGTTACTCTATAAATATGTTACTCTGTTATTCTCTGTTAAATGAACTACCCCTCACAGAGCAGCAGTCTTCTGCTTTTGCCTCAGCAGGTCAGGCTTCCACAGCGTGCGTTCTGTCAGGTATTAACAAAAATAAATATTAAATCGGTTTCTAGTACTTTAATCTTGTTATTCTTCTCAGTTTAGATCACTTTTTCTCATAAAGTGGACAATTTGATCCATGGGATCAAAGACCGTCGAGAGGAAGACCGTCGGGAGGAAGACCGTTGAGATGAAGACCAACGAGAGGAAGACCGTCGAGAGGAAGACCGTTGAGATGAAGACCATCGAGAGGAAGACCGTCGAGAGGAAGACCGTCGAGAGGAAGACCGTCGAGAGGAAGACTGTTGAGATGAAGACCATCGAGAGGAAGACCGTCAGGAGGAAGACTGTTGAGATGAAGACCAACGAGAGGAAGACCGTCGAGAGGAAGAGTCGAGAGGAAGACCGTCGGGAGGAAGACTGTTGAGATGAAGACCATCGAGAGGAAGACCGTCAGGAGGAAGACTGTTGAGATGAAGACCATCGAGAGGAAGACCTTCGGGAGGAAGACCGTCGAGAGGAAGACCGTCGAGAGGAAGACCGTCGGGAGGAAGACCGTCGAGTGTCGACGGAGAACGGACGAGACAGGTTCTGGTCGCCTTCTGGTCCCAGATTCTGCTGGGTCGGCCTGGAAATAGAAAAAGAATTTCAATTCAGAGAAACATGGATGTGCAGACTCCTGACCCCTGACCCTATGTTGATGTGACCTTTGACCTTTCCTCTGAACAGAACCTTCTGGACTCTGTTCTGTGCTCAGAGGAGTCGAGGTTCTATGTTCGGGTGGTTCCTCATGCAAAAGCAAACGATGAAGATGAAGAGTTTGGCTGAGCTGAAGCTTCACAGATGGACCTGCAGCTGCGCAGACGGAGGAACTGCAGCGCAGCTGAAGAACCTGCAGATGTTGGTTTCAGAGTAAAAAAAAGGTTTTCTGATGAAAATCCATCTGAATAATAACAGTTTTTCTGCTTTAGATGAAGGTAAAGACACCCCCCCAACACCCCCACCCCCGTCTGCAGGTCAGTGACAGCACCATCGGGATGAGTCAGCAGGGGGGGGGCAGAATTAGATCAG
>NC_050523.1:252548-262806 GCF_002922805.2 Oryzias melastigma
AAGAGGCCGGCTGTAATAACGCGCGCGGGCAGATAACGGCGGCCGGCGAGGCGCTCCTCCTCACTTCCGGTTTGTGACTCATCGTTTGTCACCGCGGCGCTGTCCTCTTTATCTGGCCGCGTGCACGGAGTCCTCTTTATCTGGCCGCCACCGTGCACGGCCAGCGTGCACGTGACCTTCCCCCGGGAAGTCCGCCTGCGAAGAGCAGCTTCCAGGAAACCGGGCCTGATCGGTTCTGTCGGGTTCTGCTGGAGAAAACAGGAGGGACCGGTAGAACTTGCTGGTTCTGGTTCCGTTTTTCTTGATTTTGTTTAAAATTGTGAAATATTGATCAAATTACTAAATTTCTGAAATACTTAACATTTTTCGTTTTCATCATTTAGAATTTTGTGTTGATGCTTTCCTCTAAAAGGTGATTTAATTAAAACTCATTTTAAAATTTAGCAAATAACAGAGGTTTTGTTCTTATTTTTTAATTTTTATTTCTTTAAAGATTTTGGGTCAAACTAAATGAAAATCTGGATTCTTCTGATTTTAAGCAGAAATCTGGACAAACATCTGAAATCCTGAAACAAACGAAACGATTTTCTCTGAAAAAAGGTTAAAGCAAAAACATAAAGATTTTAGTTAGAAATTCAAATCCAGATGTTGAGGAAATTCAGAAACTGAAGACAGAGTTACAGAAAAACAATACAAAATGTTTACAGAAAAATAATACAAAATGTTTACAGAAAAATAATACAAAATGTTTACAGAAAAATAATACAAAATGTTTACAGAAAAATACAAAATGTTTGATCAAAGCTTCACGTGTCGGAAACAGAAACATTGACAGGAGTTCATTTATTGTTTTTTAATGCTTTTGTTTTTCTTTAGAATTTAAATGTATTTATTACATTTATTATCATTATTATTATTGTGAAATTCGCGTTATAAAGCCAGAGGTAAAATGTTTTTTATGTTAAAGAGTAAAAACGATAATTTTCTGTCTCCACTGATCCTCCATTTTCAGCTTCTTTTCTGAATAAAAATATTTTACTTTTTGTTCTTTTTTCATGTTTTTACACATAAAGTTCGATTTGAACTCGTCCGCTTCAGTTTCTGCTTCTCTCTGAAACCAAAAGCCTCTTCGTGCACGAGCACGTGCTCGCGCTCGTGCTCGCGGCTGTTTGCGTTTAAACTCTGGCTGAACCGCGCGGGTTCTCCGGTTCTCCTTCATTAGAGGACGGCGGCGTGCGTAATGAGCGCGCGGCGCTGCGGCTGCACTTTAATCTTTATAAAAAGCCCCCCCCCACCCCCCAGGGGGATGGGGGGGGGGAGATTAAATGCTTCTTCACATTAGTGATGTCAGCACAAAATGATTATCTTTTGTGAATAATTTATTCCTCGGCCCGTGCAGCCTCATTCTCTAATCTGTCCGTTCGGCCCGTCCGGTTCTGCAGACGGTAAATGGCTGTTAGTCTCCAGAAAACCGATAGATCGCCGTTTCCATCAATCAATTAAAAAACACTTACCTCACACTCAACATGATTAATATCTTGTTAATAGAATTGTCTCACTATATCCCTTTATTATTATAGCTTTAATTCCATTAGCTGTTTGCTTAATGCTCTTTTTAGGGCTGACCTCCAGCAGCAGCGAGATGGAGGCCGGATTAGACCCGGCACCGAGCCGGTTCTGGGAATGCTGGAGGTCAGGACCGCTGGAGGACTCCGAGCGTCCTCCGCTGATTGGCTGCCGTCGTCTCAAAGACGTCCTTTCATGTTCGTTTTCACTGCAGAGGTCTTCAGATACAGGAGCTGCAACAAGCCTCACAAAGAACGACTGGACCCGTCCGGACCAGGTTCTGCCGGGGTCCATGTCTGCTGCTGGAGAAACCCGACTGAAGAGCGACCTCCTCCAGCATCCAAGCCGACCCGAGGAGGAAGAACCCACCGCTGACACCAGCGCTCAGTGTTACCGGTCCAAACCAAGTCAGCTGGTTCTGGTCCAGTACAGTCGTCCTAACCAAGTCAGCTGGTTCTGGTCCAGTACAGTCGTCCTAACCAAGTCAGCTGGTTCTGGTCCAGTACAGTCGTCCTAACCAGGTCAGCTGGTTCCGGTCCAGTATAGGCGTCCTAACCAGGTCAGTTGGTTCCGGTCCAGTACAGTCGTCCTAACCAAGTCAGTTGGTTCCGGTCCAGTATGGAGCTCCAAACCAACCAAACCAGGTCAGCTGGTTCCGGTCCAGTATGGAGCTCCAAACCAACCAAACCAGGTCAGCTGGTTCCGGTCCAGTATGGAGCTCCAAACCCGTCCTCATCATGTGACCCTGACGTAGGCTACAGACCGCCGTGTGAGGAGGTGCTGCGTTCGGCGTGTTGTTTACTCACCGTGAGGCGTTCACAGTCACAAACGATCTCTGTAGATCTGAGCGACAGAGGAACCTTGTTTATGAACTCCGCCCCCCCGGTAAGTTAGTGGTGTCCTTGTGGAGCTGCATGTACATCTTAAATATTCATCACATCTGGCCTCATGAACCCATTACCGTGTTCAATACCCACACGGGCCGCAGGAAGAGTCCAAAACACCGCCAGCGCCGTCAAATAATCAATCATGCGGCGGCCGGGACGGCGCTCATCTGCTCGTGAGGAGCGCTGCATCGTATTTCAATACATTACTGGCGGACGCATCCGGCGCCGGCGAGCAGATGAGTTCTGCTGCTCTGGCTAATGAGGATCTTCTGGAAAGTTCTGGTTCTGAACCTCCTTCAGGTCCAAACAAACACAAGGTCAGATGTCCTCAGAACCACCGGGGTCAGCGTCAAGGATCAGGAAGGGAGAGATTCAAACCTGATGAAGGTCGACTGAAGGACGCTCCACGCCTGGACCCTCCAGAGGAACACAAGCAGGAAGAAAACTTCCTTCTTCTCCGTTTGAAGTTCATCTGGAGACAGAAGAACCCAGAACCACAGAACCCGACTGAAGCAGAACCTTCGGATTGAACCAGAAGAAAAAGAACTAGACCGGCCTGATCCAGAACTGGTTTCCTCTGATGCTGGTCCTGGTTCTGGAGGTTCACCTAAACTTTAGTTTGGACCGGCTTAGAACTCTGGTTCTCCAGAGAACCAGAGTTCTAGTCCGGGTCACTTCAGTGTGAACACAGACAGAGTTTTGAGACAGGAGTAGAACCAAAGAGAGGAGGAGAACCACAGAGAGGAGGAGAACCACAGAGAGGAGGAGAACCACAGAGAGGAGGAGAACCACAGAGAGGAGGAGAACCAAAGAGAGGAGGAGAACCAAAGAGAGGAGGAGAACCACAGAGAGGAGGAGAACCACGGAGAGGAGGAGAACCACAGAGAGGAGGAGAACCACAGAGAGGAGGAGAACCAAAGAGAGGAGGAGAACCACAGAGAGGAGGAGAACCACAGAGAGGAGGAGAACCAAAGTGAGAAGGAGAACCACAGAGAGGAGGAGAACCAAAGAAAGGAGGAGAACCACAGAGAGGAGGAGAACCACAGAGAGGAGGAGAACCACAGAGAGGAGGAGAACCACAGAGAGGAGGAGAACCACAGAGAGGAGGGTCCATTTTAACCCAAAACACTCCTCTCTACAAACCCTGAATGTAGGTTGTAATGCACGCCGGGGTGGGCGGTGGGGTCAGACGAGCGCCACTTCAGAAGCTCCGCCCTAAACACGGCCTCAATGGGAACGGTCACTGCTGGAGGAAGTGTGTTTGTGTTGGAGATGCTCGTCTGAAGTGGTGGGGGGCCGTGAGCCACACAGGCTGAACACAGGAGCGGGGGCCGCGGGGGTCATGGGGGTCATGGCGCCGGCCTCCTAAATATAGCTCCATGTGAAAACTGAGGGGGGGCCTCCTTCTGTTTATCTGACGGGACAGACTCCCATCGCAGGGGGTGGCGGCCACTGATCCCCACATGAAGCCCAGACTTTCAGGTTCTTCATCCACAACCTGGACCTGCTGGTCCGCATCCTGGACCCTTTAGGACCTCCAGAACCAACAGGCTTGGTTCTGGAGTCCTCCAGACCTGCTGGTCCTGAACCTGTTGGTTAGGACGGACGTAACGGGATCATTACTGGTCCGGATGTGGATCTGAAGTTCTGGACCTGCTGATCAAGACGGTTCCGTCCTAATGCAGACTCTGGTTCTGGTCTGGATCTTCATCTGGACTGGACTCCTATGTTTCTCTCTCATGAATGCAGACGTTAACTTCTATCCTCAGTCCGTGTCTGGGTTAGTCTCCTCGGATGATCTGGGCGTCATCATCATCTTCATCATCTTCATCTTCATCATCATCTTCATCATCTTCATCATCATCTTCATCATCATCTTCATCATCTTCATTGTAATTCAGTGGATCCTACACAAAGATCCTGATCCTGGTCCTGGTCCTGAGGTCCGTCTCTGCTGACGTCTGTCCTGAACTCGGTGGTCCTTGTTTCGTCCATTCTTGAAGATCTTCTCTCTGCTTTTCTTTTTCTAGTTTCTGTTTTAACAGTTTGAATCCAAACGGAAGCAGGAAAGCGATCCGGGATCTCCTGAAAGGGAACGTCGCTCCGAGCCGGTGTTTGGACAGGATCGTCGTCCCCACAGCAGCCGGTGTTGTCCTTCACAAAAACCTGCAGTAAACATTTCTCACAGGAAGTGACATCGAAGTAACACGTTTCATAGTTACAAAATAAAATGAAATCAGACGTCGACTTCGTCTGACCTTTAAAGTGTGAAAGATAAAAATAAAAAAAACTTTATTAGCAGCATCCTCGAGACATTAGAGGCTGGACATCATGCTTTTTGTTCTGGTCAGTGGGAACTACCGTCACAATGAATCCATGTTAAAATTCAGCGCACTTTTATTTTGAAGTGAAAATCTCTTCTTCTGCTTCCTCTTTTCTTCCAAAATAAACTTTCCAAAGATGTTCGTGTTTTTTATTAGCTTTGCTAGCATGTTTTTTTTTCTTTTTTAGTGTTTGGTTTAGCCTCTGTTAGAAAGTAACAGATGCACTTTGGCCACGTGACCGAGCGACACGTCTGTCAGGACGGATCTGGTGCAGAATCCAGTTCCAAAAATAAAACTGCCACCTTCATCAGAGAAATTGACTCAAAACATTTTCCCTTCAAAAAGATAAACCCGCTCAAAGCTTATATTAGAAACATTCTAAATTCTGAATTTAGGTCTTGAATAACTTAGTTTTAGATTTCAAAATAAAATTATGTGTGTGTGTATGAGTGTATCTCACTTCTGTGATAATTGGGGACCTTTTCCAGTTTATGCACCAGTTGACCGGGGACGCCCTATCCCACAGCAGGAGTGTCCAACTCAATCACACAAGAGGCCAAAATCCAGAACACACCTGAGGTCGCGGGTCGAACAGAATAAACATTTATAGAACACTTAAAACTACACTTTAAACTTTAAAACTGTAACTGTAATCATGATTATGAACTAGATATATAGCATTACCTGGGATAATTCTTGTGTGAATCCTGTAAGCTGCATTTGGTGGTTGATGATGCTATTGCCGATAGCTGAAAATGCTAAAGTTTAAAGCTAAAATCACTGAAGCTGATACCTGAAATAACTGACGCTGATCGCTCAAAACGTTAAAGCTGATGGCCAGCTAAAATATGAGCTAAATGCCAAATTAACCTGAAAAACTAAAAGAAAAAAATAGGTTACCCAAAGCAGGTAGAATTTACCTGAAAAAATAGCTAAACTTGGAATTATCCCAAAATTTTTGAACAAGCCTAAATTAGCCAAAACAGCTAGCATGTTACTGAAAAAATAACTAAACTTCAATTTAGTCTAAAAAATCTCAGTAAGTGTCAAACAGTCCAAAAAGTTAGCAGAATGCCAATTTCTAAAACTTTAAATCTGTAACTTTTTAACATAAGTTTTATTTATTTTTTTATCACTTTTACTTTTTTATTGTATTTTGATTTTATTCTTTTTTATTTTTTAAATTATTTTATCTGTTGTGTCTTTTTGGGAATTGGACCACGAGTCTTTAATAAAGAATCCAAAATTATTTTAAAAAATATAAAAATATATTTTGTCAAAATTATACAAGTTATAAATAAGTGCAAGATAACTTCGGGACATTAACAACAATAAAATAATAAAATAAAATGATCTGGAGGGCCGGATCCGGCCCCCGGGCCTTGACTTTGATACGTTTCCTATAGAGATAGTGTGTGTGTTTGGGTGTGCACTCTTATTTCTGTGATAATTGGGGACTTGTTCCACTTTATAAACCAGTTGACCGGGGACGCCTTATCCTACGGGGACCGCGTTTATGTGTGTGTGGGGGGGGCGTGTGTGTGTGTCCATTATCACGTTGGAGATGCAGCATTATGTGGCATACAGTGGGCGGAGCTTCAGATAATTCAGCCTAATTGAATGAAGGCTCTCAGGCCTGATCTCACTGAGGATATGGAACATTAATTGACATTTGCTGAAGCCGAACAAAGGACAGTAGAGCTGTAACGCTCATTGAAACATATTAATCCCCAGAATAAATTGTCTTCTTCAATCTGTTATTGATCCGAAAATGAGTTAAATCAATCCAGAAAATAGAAAGGCGAGCGGGTCCGGCGTTCTTCTGGATTTATGTGAATTTATTTAAAGCGGCAGCATTTGATTAGGAGAGCAGAGTTAGGGAGCTGCTGCTTCACACACACACACACACACACGCGCGGTCGTGAAAGTGGATAGGCTCTTATTGTGGCGGTGCCTCTGATAGATAATAAGAAGTGCTGCTTTTAAAGGCGGCTGGGGTGGGGGGTCTGGATGAGGGGTTAAACTGCTGAGAGCATGTTTGCTGAGCTGCTTGAGGAGCATTCTCATATGGCTGGTGGCAGGTGGAGGTGGGGGGGTCTTTCCATCTCAGTGCTCCACAGAGCAATGATGGAATGACCTGGACTTGATCTTTGAGGGCAACATGCCTGATGGCTCCTGCAGATTGATAAATTGATTCAAAACTATTACCATGGTAAAAAAGCAATAAGGTCATAAAAATTGCATCGGTCCGGCCGGCTAAGTAAATCCGAGGCATTTTCGGCGGCGGGGACGGCGGGGCAGGAGGCGCCGGGCATGAGGTGGAATGAGAGAGCAAGAAATGACTTTGAAGAGCTCATCATCTTCAATCTATTTTTCCTGCCGGGGCTCCATGCCGCTGCATAGAGGCACTTCATTACAGGGGAATAACTGTACGCAGGCAGAGCCCCGGCCGCCTGCCCGATCCCCTCGGGCCCCCGGGGGGCTCCAGCTGCTTAATACCTCATCAGCAGCTTCATTGAACGCTTTAATCTGCACTCCTGTGATCAATAGGAGCCCGCGGTAAATTAAAAGGGCCATTTCGTGTAATCAACCCTGTTAATGCTCATTCTGAAAACCATTATTTGTGGAAGGTATTTAGGAGAAAATTGCCACTGTGACAGCCCTGCCCCACCCCTGCAGCCCCCCCGGCCTCTGCAGACCGGCCGCAGCATCCACGGGTGAGGGGCGGGCCGCTCCTGTGGTCATGTGACCCATTGTTCTGTGCTGGGCTCCGGAGCGGGACCGGGAGGTGTCGGTTTGTAGAAGAAGACGTCTGGACGAATCATTTCCTGATTCTCTGCAGCTCGTTCATGTCAGAGAGTTTAATGGATCAAAAATGAAAAAATAAAGATTTCAGAACCAAACTGAGTTTAGGAGGAGAGGATCAGTTCTTCATTGGATCATGATCTTCAGTGACTGAACCGCAGCGCCCCCTGCTGTGTGGACAGACTCATCTGTAGAGACCTCTGTAAAGCTTCCTGCGGTTTCTGGGATGCAGCCATTGACTGTACGTGAGAACTGGACTGAGTGTGCCCCCCCACAATAGAAAAAGGTTTAGTGCTGGGTGGATCTGAGTCACTGTTTCTATGGCAACCATTGACACCAATCAGGAGTGAGTTTGTTGAAAGGCCACACCCCTTCCACATGAAATCTGTCAAATGTTTTGACGTTGGACATGGAGCCCAGCAGGCTCCGCCTACATTCTCTCTCCCAAGTTGTTACATATTAACGTGCCGACTGTTGGTAAAAGGTCCACAACTCTCAGGACGCAGTACTAGATGTGGTACCGGATATGATACCGGATGCGAAAGGGGCTGCGGTACTGATGCGGTACCAGACGTGGTACTGGATGCGGTACCGGATACGAAAGGTGCTGCGGTACTGATACGGTACTGAATGCGGTACCAGACGTGGTACTGGATGCGGTACCGGATACGAAAGGGGCTGCGGTACTGGATGTGGTACTGGATGTGGTATCAGACGTGGTACTGGATGTGGTATCAGACGTGGTACTGGATGCGTTACTGATGCGGTACTGATGTGGTCAAGGATGCGGTACCAGACGTGGTACTGGATGCGGAACTAGACGCAATACTGGATGCAGTTCTGGTGTGAACCGGTACCAGAATGTGTTGACTTTTGAGGCATCTGATTGGCCAGTTTATAAGTTGAGCTACAGTAAAAATAGGATAAAAAGAGATTATCATGAAGACGTTAAAATGTATCAGCGCCAGAATGTTCATTCCGACCAATAGAATGATGATAACAGCTGTTATTTCTCTACAGAAGTCTTTGGGTTCTGGATTCTTGGAGCCAGCAGCTTCCATAACTCATCATTCATGTGGATCCACAGGTAAACAGGTGAGTCTTCAGCACACCTGCTCTCCGTCTTCAGAGTCAGCTGCTTCCTGTCCCTCCAGCCCCCTCCCCCTGCGAGGCAGAAAGCCGCCATTATTCAGCAGAACAACGGAACCGCCGGTCGGAGACGGCAGAACACGTGTTGGGTTTTGTCGGAGCGGTTCCCTCTGCGCTCCCGGAGAAACCTGCAGGAGGAGGACACGGAGACTGGGAAATGAAGGAGAGAAAAGACACGCACTCAGGCACACACACGAGCACACACACATGCACACACACGTGCACACACACGTGCACTCATGGGAGCGAAAATGAAATTTTCCAGGCCGCTATTTCTGCAGCAAATTCAATTACTGAAGGCACTTGTACAAAGAGCTGTGACTTCCCTGATGCTGAGATTGGAAACGGCTGATGGCTGCAGACAGAGGATAACAAGACGCGGCGGTGGGGGGCGCCGGGGGCAGGCACGAGCACCAAAACAATAAGAGCCATCTGGACAGGTGAGGGAGGCGGCGGCGATAAAAGGTTACGAGTTTAGAAAAGTTCTGAGGCATTATCTTCCCCCTCGATAAAGTCGGAGCAGGATTTAGCCGGGAGAGACGCCAGAGGCTCCTCCATCGCCGCAGCCTGAAGACCACCTGAGATGATGAATAGGAGCACAGACAGAGCAGGATATTAACCCCGAGGGCTGCACACAACCCCCCGGGGGGGCAGGAAACTCCGCAGGAGCGCGGGCGGGCAGAAAGTTCTACATGAAGGAATTCATCACAACATCTGAACGTCCTCCGAACACCTGAAGAACCGAGAAGCTGCAGATGATCCTCTGAGGTTCATGCAGACCGTCAGAGAACGTCACCGGGAAAACCTTCGGACGGTTTCTGAAAAGCCTTCAGAGAATAATACTAAAAAATTCATAATTTAGAATCATTAAAAATTCACACTGAAAAGTTCTAAAGATTTCAGCGAAACATTTCTGGAGACATGAAATCTGGTCCTAAAGATCCGGATGATCTGGTGGAGATCCGTACTAACATGTCTTTTCCTGGGACACTGAAGGAGTAAAAATGATGACCAGAAAATGATATTTAATTATAATAATAATAATAACAATAATATTAATGATAATAATAACAATAATATTAATGATAATGACAATAATAATAATAACAATAATATTAATGATAATAATGACAATAATAATAATAATGAAAATAATGATAATAATAATAATAATAATAATAATAATAATAATAATAATGATAATAATAATAATAATAGATTTGGCTCAATTGCTTACATTTAACCCCACACCTATGTAAAAAAAGTGTTTTTATAAAGAAACTATTTTAAAATCACATAATTTCAAATTAAAATGGATTCATTTCCAGGATTTACTTTTATTATAAAATATTGTACAGTTTAACTCATTGATCTCTGTCACAGCGCTGTTGTCAAATGTGTTTATCAAAGATTTTACTCCATCATTTTTTGTTCCAGAGGCTCTCCTGGTCCTCCAGCTTTTTTACTGTTTATGAAACAAAGGTGGAGGCCCGGATGGGGGTGGAGAACCAGGAGGAGGTGGAGGTG
>NC_050523.1:263562-265306 GCF_002922805.2 Oryzias melastigma
TCTATGACCAAACTCAGGAATATCCGTGCTGGTCTTGGAGTTTTCTCCACCAAATCCTCCCAGTTTTCCTTCCTGCCCTGCAGAGTTCAGCCAGCAGGGCGGCGCTAGCAGAAGTTTTCTGGTTGTCAAAAACTGCAAACAGATAAAAACATGTTTGTTTTCTGCATTCGTTTGATCCTCAGTTTGGATCCGAGTCTGTCTTTGGTTCTGAGGTCCAGGTCTTCGGTTCTGGTTTCCTGGATGCCTCCCCTCGACTCAAAGGTTCCTGTTGGGTTCCTTCTGCTCACGTTCTGTGTGTTCCTTTGCAGTAGAACCTCATACCTTGGTGACCCAGGTTCTGTTTACATTGACGGTTCTGTTTTCAGAACTGCTGCCGGTTGTTCTGACTTCCTGTGCGGTTTCAGAACCGTTTCCGTCTGGACGCCGCTGTGAAACTGTTCTGTTTGTTCACCTTCATCCTCGCCGTCATCACTATGAATCATGGGATTTTCTGGCTCATCAGGCCACGCCCCCTCGTGTTGTCGGTGGAAAAGGCTGGTTCTGTCTGCTCTTCACGGATCCAAAGTATTTGATTCCAGGCAAACTCTGGGGGACTTCATCAGCACGGCGCCGGCCTGGACGCCACACGGCGTGACGGGCAGGCGGGCCTCAGCAGAGCCGTTAGAGTGGTTTGTGGAAAGGTCAATAGCAGTGTCTGTAATGTGACTGTTTAATCCAAACACGTGGGCGGGGCCTGCTGATGGAGATCCCAGCCGGGGAGGTCAATGAGGAGAGTAAACGCCGGTCCAATGCTCCTGCGGGGGGGGGGTCTGTGCTAACGCGATCAATACTGCTGCATCCTAAACGCCTCGCGGTGTGTTCACTGACCGCTTTCAATTTAGGAGCTCGGAGGATTCTAGCAGGAGAAGGAGGGGAGGCAACACGGGATAAGAGGAGCAGCAGGAGGAGGAGGAGCAGGAGGAGGAGGAGCAGAAGGAGGAGGAGCAGGAGGAGGAGCAGGAGGAGGAGCAGGAGGAGCAGGAGGAGGAGCAGGAGGAGCAGAAGGAGGAGGTGAATGCTCCTCTCCCTTCCTCTATTCACGTTTTCATTTTCTCAGGATGTTACGATCCATAAAGTCATTTAGAAATATTAAAAGATAAACATAAAAATATGGTACAAAGGGGCGTGGCCTTCTGCAACAAAGTGTCATTCGCCAACAAGCTCAGTCCTGATTGGTGACAGTGGTTGCCATGGAAATGTCGACTCCGACCAATCACAGGCTCTGTCTGGATTCCTTCTATCATCACTTTGAATCTACAGAATTCAGAGCTCTGGAAATTTCCCAGAATTCTCTGCGAAAAACCATCGATGCTAACTAAAATCAGGAATATGGTGTGTGTGTGTGTCTGTGTGTGTCTGTGTGAGTCTGTGTGAGTCTGTGTGAGTCTGTGTGAGTCTGTCTGAGTCTGTGTGTCTGTGTGAGTCTACCCTGTGTGTTTGTGCGATGTGCTGATAGACTGCGTGTTTGTGCGATGTAATCTGCAGGCTGATGCGATATTTGCTGCGGCCCTGAATCCGGTGTCAAGCAGCAGATCTCATCTGCAATGTAGGACAATTTCCGCCCGTCTGCGCAGACACTCTCTGCGGTCAATAGACTAAAAATTGCTCTCGGAGGACGATACCATCTTAACTACAGGTGATTCACTCCCTCCCCTCGGGGGCAGAGGTGACCCCTCCTTTTTTAATAATTGGGGTGTTTGGATGT
>NC_050523.1:265598-273401 GCF_002922805.2 Oryzias melastigma
GTTCAGCTTTAGCTCGTTTCAACTCAGCTTTTTCTTCAGCCAGCACAGCTTCAACTTGACTTAAGCTTCATCTTCAGCTTCAGCTCAACTTTAGTGCAACTTCAATTCAGTTCAGTTAAGTTTCAGCTCAACTTCAGTTCAGTTTCAGCTTCAGCCAACTCGGTGTTTGCTCAGTTTCAGCTTCAACTCAATTTCATCTTCAGTTCAGTTTAGCTTCATTTCAGCTTTAGCTCACCCAGATTCAGCTCAGCTTCAGATCATCTTTAGCTTTGCTTCATGTCAGATTCATCACAGCTTCAGCTTCATTCTCAGCTTCAGCCTTAGCTTCAATTCAGCTGAGTTTCAGCTTCAACTCAGCCTGCTCAGCTTCAACTGCCAGCTCTACGTCAGCTTAGCTTCAGTTTCAGCTTCAGTTTCAGCCTACTCAGCTTCAGATTAACTTCATCTTCAGACAGCTTAGCTTCAGTTAAGTCCAGCTCAGCTTCATTTCAGCTTCAGCTCATCTTAAGCTTAGCTTAAGTTCAGCTCAGTTAAGTTCAGCGCTTCATTCTCAGCTTCAGCTCAACTTTAGCCTCTGCTTCAGTTCCGAATTGTCTCAGCTTGAGTTCATCTTCACCTCAGCATCAGTTAGCTCAGCCTTAGCTTCATTCTCAGCTTCAGCCTCATATTCAGTTCAGATTCGGGTCAGCTTCAGATCAGCTTCAGATCATCTTCCCCTCAGCTTCAGCTCAGCTTCAGCCTCAGCTCAGCTTCAGCCTCAGCTCAGCTTCAGTATCAGCTTCAGCTCATCTTCAGATTCAGCTTCAGCCTCAGCCCATCTTCAGCTCATCTTTAGCTTCAGTTTCAGATTTAGCTTCAGCTTTAGCTTCAGTTTCAGCTCGGTTTCAGCTTCAGCCTGCTCTGCTTCATCTCAGCTTCAGCTTCCTTCTCAGCTTAAGCTCAGTTTCAGCTCATCTTCAGCTCAGCTTTAGCTTCAGCTTCAGCTTCAGCCACAGCTCACCTGTCTGCGGTCCAGGAGGAGCTGCAGGACCTCCTTTTGTCATCTCCATCTCTGCTCTGAAGGAACCTAATGTGAGAATAATCAAAGGTGATCCATAACCTGAAGATTTATGGGCGCAGTAACAAGCTGCTGGTTCAGCCCGAAGTACGGCTGTGATTGCACTGAAGCCTCCGAGAAATTAATGTCTGTATTTAAATTAAAGGAGCCGTTATCACAGAGGATTTAAATAAGACAAACGACGACAGCGCTCAAATAATGAGCGTGTCTGTACGTTGGCCTTACATTAATATTACCTTTTATCTCCGCCAGGATATTAATAATGGAAAACTGTGGGAATTAATACTTTTGATCATTAGGAGGTCCGCGGCGCGAGTGTGAGGAGTACGGATTCAGGTCGTCATTAATAACCATCATCAAACATGGAGGATGTGGCTCCGCGCCCCCCCACGCCTGCTGATTGATCATGAATATTAACCACCTCAAACGCCAAATAAATGCAGCCGTTTAAATCTTCCGCGTTGGTGTGGTCGTCAAGGTGGCGAGCCAAAAGTGGGGCCATATTTCATCCAGAAAGGCTGTCAAATAAAGCCGCCACATCAGTCATGCTGGGGAGGGGGCGGGGCTACACATCCGAAGGCTGAGGACAAACAGCTCCTTCCAATTCAAAAAAGACAACTTTATTCAAACTGCAGCCAAACCAGCAGCTGTGATGTTGGAAACAGGAAGTGATTCATATGACTCCGCCCCCTTGGCCCTGAAATAATTGAGGCTAAATGCTGGTCTCCTGAGGCCTCCCGGGATGCAGCAGTGAGGGGGCGGAGCTGCCTGTGTTAGCTTCACACACATGTGACCCCGTACATCAGAGCATGAGTGAAAACATATCAAGTGCCCCCCTCCCCGATTAAAAGTAAATAATCTGCTGAGGAGCGCTGCTATTCCTCACAGGGGACAGGTCTCTGTTCGCACCGGCCCCCCAGCCACCAAGGCCAGGGGGGCCTTTAAAGGTGGGCAGGAAATGGGGGCCCCCAATGGGTTTACGAAGTTTCCGTGGTGGCCCCACCTGTGTTTGCCCTCATTTATGCCCAGAGAGCGGCAGCCTGGGGGGCTACTCTGCTAGCTCTGCCGGCCCTTATGACTCTGGCAGCCACTGGGCAGCGGGGCAGTTAGCATAGCGGACAGCTAGTTAGCATAGCGGACAGCTAGTTAGCATAGCGGGCGGCTGGAAAATATATATATTTTTTGAAGGGATAAGTGTCTTGAAAACGCTTATTTAGACTTTTTATATTAATTATCAGGAATGTCTTTTTAAGAAAGTGGGAAAGTGTCAAGTTTCACTGGATATTATTCTCAATCTAAGTTCAAAACGGCTGATAAGAAAACTCTGATGAACGAGCATTCTAGTTGTACTTGAACGCATCACTGACGGACGAATCAGTGAGACGTGAAATAAATCTCGCCAAAGATTCGTGCGTTACTGAGGTTTTGTGCGTCATTTTTAAAGATTTGCATGTGAAATTAGTTTCAAATTGTATTTTGTATTTTTTTCATTTTTCTTTTCTTTTTACTTGTGCACAAAAGTATTATGTAAGTTACAAATCAAGAATACACGCTCACAGATGGAAGGGAATCTGTTTTCTCTCCAAAGAGATGACGGTCCGCATCCTGAGGCCTCCAGAGTCCGTGAGGCCTCGGGTGAGTCCATAGACTGTATATAAGAACTGGACAGAGCAAGCCCCCTCCTTCCCTGTTCCATACAGGAAGTACCACTGGGTTCCAAAAAGGCCAAAGTCCCATTGACTTACATTGAGAAACAGACAGTTATTTCTCAGTCATTTTATATGTCAGAGTAATCATTCTTCCTCTGCTGCTTTCTGCTTAACTTCTTTTTTCTAATTCAAATTTTTTTTAAAGATTTTTTTCCATTATCACAAGTTATTAGAGTTATAAATTGACCAATCAGATGGCTCAATAAGCGTTTGTGGGTCTGACGTCGACCGTCTGGGGGGTTTGATTGACAGATGACGGGTAGCCAATGGGAGCAGACTTCATCAATGGGTCCGTGAAGACCTTTTAACACCTACTTTACAATTCAACAATGTACCAATCATTGTCCTACTGTTGTTTTCCTCAATGGAATGTACCGATGCAGCAGTTTAAAACAACAAGAGGAGCATGCTGTCGACATTTTTAGATGAGGATTTACTCTGTAGAAATAGATTTCACTCTGAGGTTATGTGCTTTGGACTTTTTTCTTTGTTTAACGTTCGTTTTTCTTTATTTCACTGTTTTGATTGTAGCTTATAAAATATAAGTTGCATATATGCGCATAAAATCACCAACCAAAGTTTCATCTTCGCCGCACTTTTCCAGCTTCAGCCTGAATTAGACGCAGCCGTCTGAGGAGCGCGAGACAAACTTGAAAGGACCTGGTCGTATTTTCAAACAGAAAAAGATCCAGCTGTTCACTTGCTAGGATGGTTATTTATTTTAAATACAGCTGAACGCGCTTCTCACGTGCATCTGATCAGACTAACGTGGCCGCGAGGGGGTCACGCGCCGGTCTGCAGTGGCGTCACCCAAATGCTCCTTTTATCTCGACAAAAAGGAATAAATGTAAGTAAATCCCAAAGGACCGCTGACAGAATCAAATGTTGGAATGGTTCTCCCTCAAAGGCTTCAACAATGACTTGTACAATCAGCCCAGTCTCAGTAAAATGAGTACATATTCCACGATTTGGGAAATACCGTGTATAATATACTCTAAAACCGGTTTTTGCGTGCATATAATACGCGCGGTCCTAAACGTGTTAAAATGTGTTTTCCACGATTGACACGTCCCCTGGTGGAGGCCTGAGCATCACAGACAGCCCCGCAAACGAACAATTTGCTTTTCTAACCCTAACCATAACCGTAATCCTAACCTTAACCAGGAATGATGTCATTTAGAAAAGAGCCAGAGGATTTCTGACCACGTGATCAAAACCAAACCTAAAAAGCCATTCTCCCGAGCCGCCGTTATTGGAGGCGTTTACATCCGCGGTCCCGTGGTAGAGGCGTGGAAAGAGGCGGACGGTTATAATAAACTCACTCCTGATTGGCGACAGTACTTCCTGTAGATTCCATGACTCAGCTATGACTCAGACCAATCGCTGAAGATGGGTTGCGAATGGCGGTATCCGTTTCAGGAAGTGACGGTGAAAGCGGCGGCCTACTTTCACGAGGAGAGGAAGTAATGCATTCCAATGGGGGACCTCATGGCTCCAGAAGTCCAGTATTTTTACAGTCTATGGGTGAGTCCTGAGAGAGCCTGTGACGTCACACTGCTGTGCGACCCTCCACTACATAGCCCCGCCCCCAAACCCTGATGGAGATGTGTAGAGAGGAAGAGCTTTAGAATGTGGATGATCACATAAAAGAGCCTGTTTGGTATCAAAACCTGCTGCATTTTTTATTAGGATTTGACACTTTGCATCATTATCGTTTATTTTGTCATTTAATTTATTTGGGGCGTGAATAGATGCATTCATTTTAGGATAAAGTGGAATTTTCTGAAAGTTTAAAGTCATTTTTTACTTTTGACGGAAGCTCATGTGAGTTTCTTTCAAAATAAAAGACTTCCTGTCCCAAACAGGAACATTCAAGTGAAGAAAACGAATTCCTAAACAACACGAGACAAAAGTGACATTTTCTCTTGTTTTACTTTAGGTGTTCTCTGGTGAGCTGTCATCCTTTTTCCTACTTACTACTAGAGCGTAACATGAAACATGATCGGTTAATGATCCAGCAGAAAAAGTATTGAGGAGTTCACAAATCTATAGATTTTAGCCCCTCCCCTCTGAATAGCTACTATTGTTATGCAGCATAAGATAAAATGTACTTTAAAGTCATAAACAAGCGCAGAAAAGATCAGACTTTTTACAGTTTTCCTAGTATTTGTACGAGCGGTTCTATACTTAGGGGTACATGTCATGTCCACGGCCTGTTTTTATCCATTTCTGTTAAACATTAACCTAAGCCAATGGACATTTTTACACTAAGGAAAATGTACATTTTTTTACTTCATTTAATATAAAAAATAAAAAAATGCTATTGTTTTATTTTTCCACAATGTTCTGATATACTGGAACCTGGTGGTTCTGTCCGGTTTCTTACATGTGAGGTTTTACTCTTCATATCAGTATTAAAGTAGTTCTTAACATAAAACTTTAAAAAATCATTTGATGCTGAAATATAACAAAAGTGTTTAAAACACATTTTCCTCATTTATATACATTCATTTCTCACATTTGTGTGTCTGAGAAGCTCGTGTCAACCGTGTTCCCACCAAGCCCACCCCTCACTCAGCAATAGTCACATGACCTGCATCATTGTGATGTCATGTTGTTTTTGGAGGGAAATCCAAACTCACTGGTCAGGCTTTACTTTCCATCTTCAGTATTTTAACTATTTTATTGTACAGATGTAGAGTAAAATAAATGATGTCAGCTGTTATCGGCGTGTTCATGTTAACTTGTTTTAGATGTTAAAGTCACAAAAATAGGTTTTAAATATATCAAACATGAGTTTGTGGCCACAGCTCTGAGGTCTGCAGAGCCCAAAACGACTCAAAAGTCGACTGTGTTCCTCTCTGCTGTTTGGATGTTTTCTGTGACCATTTCTGTTTAAGACGACTGACAGGCTGAGTGAACTCTGTTTTAGGTGATGGTTTGACTGCTGCTGGTCTTTCATCAGTTCAACCGAATATCTCAGCTCATCTATGAAATATGACCTTTTTTCTTAAAAAGTTCCCAGAGTCTCCGGTCCTGAACACTGTGTTACTAGTATTTTTGTGCCATAAATTAAAGTTGAACAAAGTGCAGTTAAAAAGATTAGGAAGATCTCTGGAGAGTGAAGTCTCAAACTTAGTTTAATGTAGTTTTATGGTGGAAAAAGCATCACTCTCCATCAGTCTCCCATAACATCCCATTTAAAAGTCCAGACTTCATATTTTCAGATAAATTGGACAAATAAATTAAAGATATTTTGATGTTGGACTCAAACACTTTCAACCGTAACACAGTTGACGATATAAGGGATCAAATATTAATTCTCATTAAAATATTTTAAAATTCATTCGAGCTTAAGCTCTCCGATTGATTAATTCTGATCATTACAGGAGTATAACAGAACCAAAAAAGAGTATTGATACTTTGAGGATTTGCTTGACCTGAGATGTACCTGAATTATAGATCCACTCCTGAGTATCTGGAGCGAACGCGGCCTAAAGATGTCAGGGATGTAAAACCATTACAGTTTATCTTCTAGCTTCTCCTCAGCCATAAACTAAATAAATGAAATCAAAGCTAAGTAGTAACTCTTACTTCTAAAGAATACTCTTTGATTTTTCTTGAGCCTCGGTGGAGAGCAGAAGAGGCTCCACAGCTGCAGGTCGAGACCCCCAGGATCAGAGTCTAAATCAATTCAATATAAGTTTTCACAAAACATTTGAAATATCTTCATTTCCTGAAAGAAAAATGGGAAATAGTGTTTATATTAAGAATTGTCATTCAAAACATGACAGTTTACAGATTAAATGATGTTCATGTCATGAGCAGCTCAATCAAACCTGTGGAGCACAAGTGAAACATCGACGCTTCAGTGACAGAAAGAAGTTTATTTGGAATCCAAATGAATTTCTACAAAGTTACAGGTTTCCATTAGCTGCAGAAATGCAGATTCAAACTCTTTCATCTTAACTGGAGTTCTTCTGCTTCCAAATGCAGCTGCAGTGGATCCTCTCATCACTGTGACTACATGAGGATGTATAATAGTTTGGCTCACCCTATGAGCATCTGATGCCCCGCCCACTTCTCTGGTGCTGACTGTAGTTTATTTGTATTTAGTTACTTATGTTCAGTCATCAAAGTCCTCCAGCATCCGGAGCAGTTCTCCTGGTTCGCTGAGGATCCTTTTCCCTCCAGACTGTCAGACTGGATCATTCTGGGAGTTTGTTGATGTCTGTTAGTTTGAACTTGAACTTTGATCCGTTCTAGGTTCAGAGAAGGCTCCACGATGTTTTTGTTCGGTCTGCTGTCTGCTGCTCCCTGTGCTCCTCCTGCATCTTCTCCTCAGAACCTTCTGGGTTTAAGGAGGACTCCTGCAGCGTCTGTCCGGTTCCTCGGACTCATTCAGCTGGAAATGGTTGAATCAGCTAAAGTCAGTTCAGCCGCCTTTCTTCAGACGTCGCCATGTTGGCATCAATCGACAGAGATCGGTGCGAGTCGGTCTGAATCCTTGTTTCTATGGCAACCCCTCTCACCAATCAGGAGTGAGCTTGTTAGAAGGCCACACCCCTTCCACTTATATGTGGACAACACCAAACTGATAGGAAAACCAGACGGTCATTTAGTTATTCATCCGTTCATTAAGTCATTATTCATTTGTTTGTTCAATCATCATTTTGATCATCAATTAATCAATTAATCAATTCATTCGTTCAGTCATTAATTTCATCATTTTGTTCATTCGTTTGTTCAATCATGAATCATTTGATTTGCTCGTTCTCATAATTTTGTTCATTCATTCATTTGTTTGTTCATTTATTCATTTGTTTATTCGTCTGTTCAATAATTCATTGTTTGATTCGTTTGTTCATTCTCTCGTTCCCTCATTCGTTTACATAGACATGAGGTTCGATGCCGTCCGGCCGCTGAGGCCCCCAGCCCGCTGCTTTCAGGGATGAATGTAAACAGATGTGAACTCAAACCGGTTTCAGTCCAATAACTTTATTGTTCCAGTGTTTGTGTTCAGAGCCTGGGGGGGGT
>NC_050523.1:273460-274418 GCF_002922805.2 Oryzias melastigma
CCCCGCCCCCCCCCGAGCCAAGAGGGGGGGGCTACATCTGAAGGCCTCCGCGTGTCAGAAGCCCTAAAGCACCGACAGGTCCCTCATGACCCCCCCGGGGCCCCTGACCCGGACCCGCGCGCCCCCCGCGCGCCCGACATGATTGCCTTTGTTCCGCGCGGAGCGTTTAGACTCGGCCTGACAAAGGGGGGGTCGCTGCGGGATGTGCGGCGCGCGCGGGGTCGGGCGCGGCGGTTAACAAAGCCCCACAATGCTCCGCGCAGCTCACGCGCTGCAATTTAGCGTGAGTAATAGATGGGGGGTCACGCGGGGTCACTTTCAATTTCCACTTCCTGCGGAGAAAAATGAAAACAAGTCATTTGCACACGTCTGAATTATTCAGTCGGTCCGGGGGGGCGGGGGCGGTAATGACGTCCTTCATAAAGGCTAATGATGAATCTGACGGAGAGATGACTCCAGATGGAAGAAGAAAGCTCTGCGCGCGCGCGGCGGGGGGGCCGGCCCCGCCACGCGCGCGCCCCAAACTGATCATAAATGTATTAAGATTGCAGCGGGCCATGAAACAGCTGTAGACAATTAATCTTCTGCAAATCTTCTTCCAGGAATTGCTTTAGCGCGGGAGCATCTGCTGCGCGCGGCGATCATTCAGGCGCCGCCGCCGCGCCTTTATGCGCGCGCCACAATCCCGCCAATGAAGTCCAAATTTATAGTTTTCCCTGTTCAGTCAGAATTACATTCAGCAGCATTAAAACATCATCCATCAAGAGCGCGCGGGGGCCGGGGGCCGCCGCCGCGCGCAAATTAAAAAGTATTCATTCAGCGGAGGAGGCGCTGCTCCGCCGCTCCGCGCTTTCTGCTCCGCTGCTGCCGCTCCTGCTGCGGGGAGGGGGGTTGGAGACGCCGCTGCCGGAGCGGGAGCGGGAGGGAGGACGAGGAGGATGGACCCCCCCCCCCCCCC
>NC_050523.1:275893-277861 GCF_002922805.2 Oryzias melastigma
ACACACACATGTACACACCTGTACACACACACACATGTACACACACACACATGTACACACACACATGTACACACTCACACATCCGTTGTACGTTTCCGTCTCTCATGAGACCTTCTCTACATGATCATGAATCTAAAGTCCAATATTTTAACCTAAACATCAAGACTTTCAATTTTATGTGTCAATTAAAGCTATAAATAAAAAAGACTTTTAACAGATTTATTTATTTTACTGGAACTTTTTATTTAATGAACAAAACCCAAATGCCTGAAAGATGAAACCTGGATGGTTTGGTTGAAGACATTCCTCTTACCGTGAACACGTGGTGAGGTGACTCTGGTTCTCCTCAGACAGCCGGAATCCACCAGTAAACACGGCGACATCGCCATCAGAGTGTAAAGTCACTTCCTGTTTACGGGTTTAGGGTCAGCTGAACGGAGTTTACAGCAATTTTACATAAATAATTAAAGAAAATCTCACTAAACGCTACAGACTTTTTATAAAGTATTCATTTTATGAATGTCCTGCCAAACTCTATTTTCATTTTCTCTCTTAGATCGTTCACTAATCGAAATACACATTTGAATAATCTTCAATATTTGAGGTTTTATTGAAAATACTGACCTTTCATTTCAGTAGAAATTCTAACGCGTTCTATTTTACTTGATGTTATTTCCTCGTATTTTAAGTTCGATCAGCACAAGAGCTGATAGAAATTCATGTTGGTCACTAGAGCTGCCACGATTAGACGACTATCGACGACTATCGACGACTATCGACGACTAATCGACGACGAATCAACAACTAATCGACGACTAATCAACTATAAAAATGGTCGATTATTCGTTAATTTATATTATATGGAGTCAGAGTGTAGTAAAGTCAAAAGTTGAAACGGCATTCTGATAACGTTTTGGACTGTTTGGCATTCATGAAGGTTTTTTAGAAGTTTTTCCTTACCGGGAGGGAGGGTCTAAGGGCCGGGATAACCAGTTTATTTAGTCTTAGTTCTTAACTATTGTTCATATTTTGAAGCCCAATGAGGCAAATTCCTTTGTGGTTTTGGGCTATATAAATAAATTTGAATTGAATTGAATTGAATTGAATTGCTCCTTTTGCAGACAAAAACAAAACATTTTAAGCAGCAAAAGTTTCCATAAAAAGGTGTGAAGTCTCTGACAGCTGCTGCTCTGCATCCGTCACTTCAGCTGAAACCTGAGCAGGGCGAGTGGAGATTGATGGAGATCTTCTTCTTCATTCTCCAACTGTTCTCGTCACACAGATGGCCTGATCTTTCACAGCAGAGGCTGTCAGCTGGAACACCGCCAGAAGAAGGTCGATCATCTGCAGCTCTGGCTGCACGCCGCACGTCTGGTCTGAAACCCGGAAGGACAACAGATAAAGAAAAGAGGGACAAACGACAGACAAACAGGAGACAAACGATAGACAAACAAGAGACAAACGAGAGACAAACGAGAGAAAAAAAGAGACAAACGAGAAACAAACGAGAGACAAACGAGAGACAAACAAGAGACAAACGAGAGACAAACGAGAAACAAACGAGAGACAAACGAGAGACAAACAAGAGACAAACAGAAGACAAACGAGAAACAAACGAGAGACAAACGATAGACAAACAAGAGACAAACGAGAGACAAACGAGAGACAAACAAGAGACAAACGAGAGACAAACGAGAAACAAACGAGAGACAAACGATAGACAAACAAGAGACAAACGAGAGGCAAATGAGAAACAAACGAGAGGCAAACGAGAAACAAACAAGAGACAAACGATAGACAAACAAGAGACAAACTAGAGACAAACGAGAAACAAATGAGAGACAAACGAAAGAAAAAAAGAGACAAACGAGAAACAAACGAGAGACAAACGAGAGACAAACGAGAAACAAACGAGAGACAAACGATAGACAAACAAGAGACAAACGAGAGGCAAATGAGAAACAAACG
>NC_050523.1:277947-288343 GCF_002922805.2 Oryzias melastigma
ACAAACGATAGACAAACAAGAGACAAATGAGAGACAAACATGAGTCAAACGAGAGACAAATGAGAAACAAACGAGAGACAAACGAGAAACAAACAACAGACAAACGAGAGACAAAAAAGAGACAAACGAGAGACAAACATGAGTCAAACGAGAGACAATTGAGAAACCAACAACAGACAAATGAGAGACAAATGAGAGACAAAAGAGAGACAAACGAGAGACAAATTAGAGACAAACAAGAGACAAACGAGAGACAAATGTGAGTCAAACGAGAGACAAACGAGAAACCAACGACAGAAAAATGAGAGACAAATGAGAGACAAACGAGAGACAAAAGAGAGACAAACGAGAGACAAATGAGAGACAAGCGGGAGACAAACGAGAGACAAATGAGAGACAAACGAGAGACAAACGAGAAACGAACGACAGACAAACAAGAGACAAACGAGAAACAAACGAGAGACAAACGAGAGAAAAACAAGAGACAAACGAGAAACAAACGAGAGACAAACGAGAGACAAACAAGAGACAAACGAGAGACAAACGAGAAACAAACGAGAGACAAACGAGAGACAAACAAGAGACAAACGAGAGACAAACGAGAAACAAACGAGAGACAAACGAGAGACAAACGAGAGACAAACGAGAGACAAACGAGAGACAAACGAGAGACAAACGAGAGACAAACAAGAGACAAACGAGAGACAAACGAGAGACAAACGAGAGACAAACAAGAGACAAACGAGAGACAAACGAGAGACAAACGAGAGACAAACAAGAGACAAACGAGAGACAAACGAGAGACAAACGAGAGACAAACAAGAGACAAACGAGAGACAAACGAGAGACAAACGAGAGACAAACAAGAGACAAACGAGAGACAAACGAGAGACAAACGAGAGACAAACAAGAGACAAACGAGAGACAAACGAGAGACAAACGAGAGACAAACAAGAGACAAACGAGAGACAAACGAGAGACAAACGAGAGACAAACGAGAGACAAACAAGAGACAAACGAGAGACAAACGAGAGACAAACGAGAGACAAACGAGAGACAAACAAGAGACAAACGAGAGACAAACGAGAGACAAACGAGAGACAAACGAGAGACAAACGAGAGACAAACGAGAGACAAACGAGAGACAAACGAGAGACAAACGAGAGACAAACGAGAGACAAACGAGAGACAAACGAGAGACAAACGAGAGACAAACGAGAGACAAACGAGAGACAAACGAGAGACAAACGAGAGACAAACGAGAGACAAACGAGAGACAAACGAGAGACAAACGAGAGACAAACGAGAGACAAACGAGAGACAAACGAGAGACAAACGAGAGACAAACGAGAGACAAACGAGAGACAAACGAGAGACAAACGAGAGACAAACGAGAGACAAACGAGAGACAAACGAGAGACAAACGAGAGACAAACGAGAGACAAACGAGAGACAAACGAGAGACAAACGAGAGACAAACGAGAGACAAACGAGAGACAAACGAGAGACAAACGAGAGACAAACGAGAGACAAACGAGAGACAAACGAGAGACAAACGAGAGACAAACGAGAGACAAACGAGAGACAAACGAGAGACAAACGAGAGACAAACGAGAGACAAACGAGAGACAAACGAGAGACAAACGAGAGACAAACGAGAGACAAACGAGAGACAAACGAGAGACAAACGAGAGACAAACGAGAGACAAACGAGAGACAAACGAGAGACAAACGAGAGACAAACGAGAGACAAACGAGAGACAAACGAGAGACAAACGAGAGACAAACGAGAGACAAACGAGAGACAAACGAGAGACAAACGAGAGACAAACGAGAGACAAACGAGAGACAAACGAGAGACAAACGAGAGACAAACGAGAGACAAACGAGAGACAAACGAGAGACAAACGAGAGACAAACGAGAGACAAACGAGAGACAAACGAGAGACAAACGAGAGACAAACGAGAGACAAACGAGAGACAAACGAGAGACAAACGAGAGACAAACGAGAGACAAACGAGAGACAAACGAGAGACAAACGAGAGACAAACGAGAGACAAACGAGAGACAAACGAGAGACAAACGAGAGACAAACGAGAGACAAACGAGAGACAAACGAGAGACAAACGAGAGACAAACGAGAGACAAACGAGAGACAAACGAGAGACAAACGAGAGACAAACGAGAGACAAACGAGAGACAAACGAGAGACAAACGAGAGACAAACGAGAGACAAACGAGAGACAAACGAGAGACAAACGAGAGACAAACGAGAGACAAACGAGAGACAAACGAGAGACAAACGAGAGACAAACGAGAGACAAACGAGAGACAAACGAGAGACAAACGAGAGACAAACGAGAGACAAACGAGAGACAAACGAGAGACAAACGAGAGACAAACGAGAGACAAACGAGAGACAAACGAGAGACAAACGAGAGACAAACGAGAGACAAACGAGAGACAAACGAGAGACAAACGAGAGACAAACGAGAGACAAACGAGAGACAAACGAGAGACAAACGAGAGACAAACGAGAGACAAACGAGAGACAAACGAGAGACAAACGAGAGACAAACGAGAGACAAACGAGAGACAAACGAGAGACAAACGAGAGACAAACAAGAGACAAACAAGAGACAAATGAGAGACAAACGAGAGACAAACGAGAGACAAATGAGAGACAAACGAGAGACAAACGAGAGACAAACGAGAGACAAACGAGAGACAAACGAGAGACAAACGAGAAACAAATGAGAGACAAATGAGAGACAAACGATAGACAAACAAGAGACAAACGAGAAACAAATGAGAGACAAACGATAGACAAACAAGAGACAAACGAGAGACAAACGAGAGACAAACGATAGACAAACAAGAGACAAACGAGAGACAAACGAGAGAAAAAAAAGAGAAACGACAAACAAACGAGGGACAAACAAGAGACAAACAAGAGTCAAATGAGAGACAAACGAGAGACAAACAAGAGTCAAACGAGAGACAAACAAGAGTCAAACGAGAGACAAACATGAGTCAAACGAGAGACAAATGAGAGACAAACGAGAGAAAAACGAGAGGCAAACGAGAGACAAATGAAAGACAAATGAGAGACAAACGAGAGACAAACAAGAGACAAACGAGAGACAAATGAGAAACAAACGAGAGACAAAGAGAGACAAACGAGAGACAAATGAGAGACAAGCGGGAGACAAATGAGAGACAAGCGGGAGACAAAAGAGAGACAAACGAGAGACAAACGAGAGACAAACGAGAGACAAATGAGAGAAACGAGAGACAAACGAGAGACAAACAAGAGACAAATGAGAGACAAACGAGAGACAAATAAGAGACAAGCGGGAGACAAACGAGAGACAAACGAGAGACAAACAAGAGACAAATGAGAGACAAACGAGAGACAAACGAGAGACAAATGAGAGACAAACGAGAGACAAACAAGAGACAAAGATAGGTTGTCGGTTCCACGGTAACGCTCAGGGTTCCATCGATAATGTAAGTTTAGACGGAGAGGACGACGGGCAGGTCAGAGCGAAGGTAGACAATAAAAACACAACATCAAAAAGTCTGAGAGTAAAAATCACACAGTAAACAAACAAAAATAACAAAAAACTTAAGACAGAAACACAAGAAGAAATGCAAACAAACAACAACAACACAAAATCCTGCCAGAGTTGAAACAGATTAAATCAAGTTTTAAGAAAAAGAAAACAAGCAAAGACAAACAAAACAAAGAGGAGGGACCTCCTGGGGGATGAAGATGTTCAGGCCTCCAGCAGGAAGAGGCGGCGGCCATGTTTGAGAGCGGCGTGCATTGTTGGCGGTGACACGCTCAATTTGTCATTAGTTGTGAGGCGAGAACGGATGAGTACACTTTCAATTTAGTGGCGCGGCGTTCTCCATTCATCACGCCGCTCATCATCCATCATCTCTGCAGCTTCCATCCACTCCAACACTCCTCATCAGTTTAATGCAATTAATCTCCATGCTGCCATAATTCCACATTAATGAAGCAGGACTTTGATCTGATTGTTGCTTTGATGAAGTCGTGTCGTCCTCGGAGAGTCGCCTCGCCGCTCCTCGCCGCTTCTGCAGGTCTCCTCCTGCCGTCTGTCTTCATAAGCAGCTCTGAGAAATTGGAAAAGTGCAGCAATAGATAGGAGGTGACCTGGAAACAAAAGCAATCAGGGCCGTCGGCGAGCGGGGGAGGGGGGCCGCGGCGGCCTCCATCAGCCCCAGATCCAGCCACGCTGTCAATACCAGAAGAAATACTTTCTGAGTGGCGGGGCCAAAGAGGAGTCTGCAATTTCACACCTTCATGTACCTGAGCGGGGGACATTTTTCACAGCACCCCCCAACCCCCCCGTCTGGATGATAACAAACAGGAACAGCCGTCCAATCACAGCGCAGTAAAACAGGAAGTTTACGGTCACATCCATCAGTTCTGAAGCAGGAAAAACTCAGAGTTTACCTCCTCGGGGCGCAGAAGACCCGGAAAACGGAAGTCTGTTCCCAAAGAAAAGGTTCTCCTAATGTTCTCCTGATCTCTGATGTTCTCCTGATGTTCTCCTGATGTTCTCCTGATGTTCTCTTGATGTTCTCTTGATCTTCTCTAAAGTTCTCCTGATGTTCTCTGATGTTCTCCTGATGTTCTCCTGATGTTCTCTTGATGTTCTCTTGATCTTCTCTAAAGTTCTCCTGATGTTCTCTGGTGTTCTTTTGATGTTCTCCTGATGTTCTCCTAATGTTCTCCTAATGTTCTCTGATGTTCTCTTGATGTTCTTTAAAGTTCTCCTAATGTTCTCTGATGTTCTCCTGATGTTCTCCAGATGTTCTCTGGGGTTCTCTAAAGTTCTCCTGATGTTTTTCTTGATGTGCTCTAATGTTTTCCTGATGTTCTCTAAAGTTCTCATGATGTCCTCTAATGTTCTCTGATGTTCTCTTGATGTTTTCTTGATGTTCTCTTAAGTTCTCCTGATGTTCTCCTGATGTTCTCCTGATGTTCTCTGATGTTTTCTGGTGTTCTCTAAAGTTCTAATGATGTTCTGCTGATGTTCTGCTGATGTTCTGCTGATGTTCTGATGACTGAGCGCATCAGACACGTCTTCTGGATTACTGGAGAATCCAAATGTTCCTCCGGTGGAGTGTCAGGAATTCAGATCCGGCCTTCATCCCGGGTCATGTGACACGGATTCTTGTTTATTTATTAACGACGTTAAAACCAAGAGAAGATGACAACACTAATAATTTAATGTTCTGCAGCACAGAACAAGCAAAAGAAAGTTTAAAAATTCTTAAAAACATTGAATCAGATTTTAGAGTTCTTTAAAAATAATTTGACAGTTTAACTGAAAACATATTCAGTCATTTTAACGTTTTGTTTGACTTTCTGTTGAAATTAATTATGTATTTATTCTATCAAACACAGAACCAAATGGACATTTTAGAACAACAATAAACAAATAAAACTTTTCATTCGAATTTCATTGTTAATGTGTTGATTTTCAGTCTGTTTACCGTAATATTTTCGATGTTTCTTATTTTGTTGGGAGTTTTTATGGTTTTATTGGTTTCAGCTTTCAGTGTTTTTTCTGATGTTTTTTTATTTTCTTTTTTTTTAATCTTTCTGGTGTTTACAGTTTTTGTGTTTTTGTTTTTTATGTTTTTATGTTTTATGTTTTATATTCTCTCTTGATTCCAGTGTTTTTGTTGTTTTTGTTGATTGGGTTGATTTTCTTTTGGTTGCTCTTCACTCGACATGTTTTTTTCATCAGACCTCCTTGATCCGCTCCCTGAAGCAGAAACTCCTGCACGTCTGAATCAGCTGAGAGGTTTTCCGGAGGTTTCCTGTCTTGATGCTCCTGCAGGATCTCCGCTGATGTGAACAGAAAACGGCTGACGATGGATTCTGGAACCGCTTTGATTTTATCCATAAAATTATTTTAGTTTTGCTCAAAAATCTCAGAGAACAGCAGAAATCCCGTTTTTGTGGTTCTGCGTCCGACTCGGTGGACGTTGATGGTCTCTGGGTTCAGATCTTTGCTTTCATCCCTTTTCTCCGCTGGGTTTCAGGTTTTTGATTTGGAGGATTAATTTAATTATTTTATTCCTAAAAGTGAAATAATAAATCTTCTAAACATTATGAAGGTTCATTAGAACAGAAAGATCAATTTGACTGAACGTTTGACGTTTTTACTCAACAATATTTACAGAAAAGTGATTTTGTTTTTGTCTTTAGATTTAATACAAACATTTTTTCCAAACACTTTCTAAATATTTTTGGGTCAAACATAAAAAAAAATTAAATACAAAATAATAATTTCTATTAAATCATGAAGTTTTATCCGTTCAGATCAGATAAAACATGAATGTTTCTGATCCTCCGGGATCCCGTTTCTGATCCTCCGGGATCCTGTTTCTGATCCTCCGGGATCCTGTTTCTGATCCTCCGGGATCCCGTTTCTGATCCTCCGGGATCCCGTTTCTGATCCTCCAGGATCTTGTCTGCGGTTTTGAGGATTCTTGGAGTAAAAAAGGATTTTCTAACAGATTATAATAAAGTTTTTTGTTTTTTTACATTTTGAATTTCTTGTTTTCTCTTATTTCTCTTCGATTCATCGCCTCAGAATCACATTTATGTTATCGCGACACAACAAAGACAAAACATCTGAAGCTCTTCTAACGGATCTGCAGAACCAGAGTTCTGAATGCATGACGTTCGGAAGCAGTAATGCAGGCGGCCCGGCTGGACCTGCAGACCCCAGAACCGACCGGACTCAGCAGCGGTTCTGATTCTGAAGCGTTCAGCTGCAGGTCACCCCGCTCTGCAGGTTTAAATTTGGGTTTGGACGTGAATCTCAGGTTTACTGGGTTTCAGTTTCCGATCGGAACCGCTTTGATGTTTTCGGTGAAGCTGAAATGAAAACAGTTTATTTTCAGAGAAACAGAAAAGAAAATCCTTTGGATCAGAGAAAAGACGGATCTCTTCTGTCCGAACCGGGTCAGAGGTTCTGTTGTTGGAGGTCCAGCTGCAGCCTACAGGAGCGCATCGATCCGGCCGCGTTTTCCCGCCGTTCAGCGCGTGAGTCGGTCCTCGCGGCGGCCCGGAGAAGATCCGGAAGACTCGAACCGGGTTCAGTTTGGAAACGGCTTCATATTAACTGAGCGCACCTGCAGCGCGCGTGCGGGGGGGGGGGCACCAGTAAATGGAAGGCGTGCACGGGCTGTGCGCGGGCTGCGCGCGGGCGGCCGGCGGGGTCAGGCGGTGTCTTTGATGATGTCCCTCTGAAATCCATCGGAATCGCATTAAAGTGGACATAAAGATGTGCAGACACATACATCAGCGCGCGCGGAGCGGCGGAGCGGCGCGCGCCAACAATCCCACCTCAACAATCGGGTTATGGGATCGGCTTTAGATCCGATTAATAATTCACCATCCTGTTAGAGGAGAACAAACAGGAGGAGGAGGAGGAGGAGGAGGAGGAGGAGGAGGAGGCCCCCGCTATTTCACACTCGCTGCTCTTCATCACGGTCACGCGCGCAGCGCCGCGAGGGGTTCACCCCAGAACCCCCTCAAGGTTCTTGTGTCTAAGCAGAACCGGTCCGGTTCTGGAGGTTCTGGACAGAAAACTGAGTCCAGTTTGATCAGATGAGAGACAAAGATTTCAGAATAAAAAGTTGTTTAAAATGATTTTATTGAATCTTTATTTGATCTGATGGAGACGAGATCTGTTTGAATCATCAGGAGAAAAACATGAAAACAAACAAACAACCAATAAACGAACAACAACAAAAATAAAACGAATCATGATGAAAACAGGATTTCTGGGGAAATTCTCCTTATTTAAGTCACAAACAGAATCTGACCCCCGGACCAGAACCAGAACCGTTTGTTCCAGCAGGATTCTGCTGCAGGAGACTTTAAAAACGGGGAACATCCAGCTGAACAGAACCGATCCGGGTCAGCCGGTCCCCTGACGGGTCACGACCCGCGTTTCCCTCAGACGTTTCTCTGGATCTCGGTTCTGTTCAGCTGAGGTTCTCAGAAGCTCCTTCTCTGAACCCGGAGAAGATTCAGAAGTTCTCCTCTGACCTGCAGGATGAAGATGGGCCCGCTGAGTCCGGACCTCAACGAAGGGCCGGATTATAATCTGGATGATCTGATCTTCCAGAAGAGACGCAGATTCTGATCCTTCATCCTGAGATGATTTGAACTCGGCTAATCGGGGGGTACTGATTGTTTAGTCGTCATGGAGACAAAAATGGAGAAGATCAGGACCAGAGATCAGAAACAGAGGTCAGAACCAGAGATCAGGACCAGAGATCAGGACCAGAGATCAGGACCAGAGATCAGAAACAGAGGTCAGAACCAGAGGTCAGGACCAGAGGTCAGAACCAGAGGTCAGAACCAGAGATCAGAAACAGAGGTCAGGACCAGAGGTCAGGACCAGAGATCAGAAACAGAGGTCAGGACCAGAGGTCAGGACCAGAGATCAGAACCAGAGATCAGGACCAGATATCAGGACCAGAGATCAGAACCAGAGGTCAGAACCACAGGTCAGGACCAGAGATCAGAACCAGAGATCAGGACCAGAGATCAGGACCAGATATCAGGACCAGAGGAGATCTTCTTCTCGTGTCTGTGCTGAAACCATCATAATGTTGTAAATTGTCTTTTCTGGGAGAGCAGGAAACGGAATTTCAATTTGTTGTATGTCAGCAGATATGAAGGATTGACAATAAAGTTGACTTTGACTTTGATCAGTATTTCACATCAACCTGAGCTGAACTCCTCAGAACCTCAGAAGTTCTGCAGAACTCCAGCTCAGGTTCCTGCAGAGCGTCTCTCTGGTTCTTCTGTCCTTCCAGGAACCTGTTAAGTTCATCAGAGTATCTTTATGAGCAGCAGCTCTTCCTCATCTCACTGATGATGGAGACTGCTAGAGTTGTGTGATCCCACACCGCCATCTGCTGGTTAGCTCGGTGTACTGCAGGCTGAGGAACCGCAGCGGAAACGGAGTTCTACAGAGAACTGAAGCAGAGAAACGTCCTCTTGGGGGGTTCACTCGTCCTCTTGGGGGGTTCACTCGTCCTCATGGGGGGCTCGGATGGCCCCCGGGGGCTGGCTGCCGTTCTGCACCACGATGCTGCTGTACATCTTCTGCTGCTCCTCCCGGAAACAGTCCTTCACCTTCCCCCTCTTCAGGCCCCCGTCCCTGGAGAAGCAAAGAGCGGGTTCTCAAGGTCCTGCAGGAGATCAGGTCTGTCTCTGAGAGTAATCTGATTACTGCTCACCATGCCAAGTCCAGCAGGCCCCCCCGACGCGCAATGGCAGATTTCACCCTGCTGGCAAAATGAGCTGCATCCTCCCCCTCCTAGACAAATACACAAAAACACACAAACAAACAAACAAACAAACACAGTAGACACAAACCATACAAACACCAACAATACAAACACAGAACACAAACAAACAAACACTTAATGAAAATTCTGATCCAGGCAGTTGTACCCAGAGCTGACAGGTGTACAGGTGAGTGGGGGTGTACCTGGATGGTCATGGGGGGCAGGTACCACACGTTGACCACGATGGCCCAGCTGCTCATCATGCGCAGCAGGTAGCTCACCATGTTGTACTTGCTGCTGTTCCAGAAGGCGTCTCCAAAGCGAGGGTCGTACTGAGACATGGAGCGCACGGTGAGCGCGCGCACGGAGCCGTGCACGGAGCCGTGCACGTCTGCTCAACCGGTTGAGGTCACTGCAGGTCGTCACAGAGTCTCACCTTGATGGCGACCGGATGAATCGTTCCTCCGATCTCAAAGCTTCCTTTCTTGAACATCAAGACGGACGTGTTGTTGACGCAGGTTCCTGCCGAGAAGAGGCGGAGTCAGGGGGGGGGGGGCATGGCTGACCCGGGACCAGACGAGACACAAACAGACCGAGACGGACCCACCTTCAGGGAAGATGAGGATGGGGAGTTTGTTCTTGTCGCAGACGTGCGCTCTGAGCCTGCAGCAGAAGATCAGCTTCCATCAGGAACCAGAACGTTTTCAGGTTCTAAAGGTTCTACAGCAGCTGCTGCTCTCAGGTTATGAACATTTCAAACATTTAAACCTCTTTCTGATCATCTGTACTTCTCTGTGAGTCAAAGCTCTAGCAGGTTTCTGACGGACGTTTCTGTCAAACTGCTTTAATCTGGGTTCTGCTGCGGCCCGGATGAGCTGGACTCATCGCTCTGCTGCCGCCTCACCTGCTGGTCACGGCGTGCCGGTCCTTCATCTCGGACCTCTCGAACCAAATGTGGGGGCAGGACCTCAGCATGGACCTCTGGATGACCCCCATCAGCCCCCCGTGAATCTGCCCCACCTGTGGACAAGGCTG
>NC_050523.1:288480-298666 GCF_002922805.2 Oryzias melastigma
GGGGGGGGGGGGGGGGGTGTTAGTTACATTTACTACAAGAGAACGTCCTACAAATGTCTAATATGCTCTGAGTGGAGGACGACTGAGAGACTTCTGATTCAGCTGGAAACAACCTTCAGGATCAGAGATTTCATCAGTTCCTAAAATCCAAACATTCATCTGTTCTGTAAACCCACTCTGGGTCACAGGGAGGCTGGAGCCTATCCCAGCTACAGGTGGGGGAGGTGGGGGTTCACCCTGAACACCCGATCCAGCACAGGAAAACACAACCACACCTGAGGAACAACCTGGAGTCACACAGGAACCTCTGAATCTTGTTTCTGCACTAAAGCCCACAGAACCAGGAGAACATGCAAACTCCACACAGACAGAACCCGGCTGGGATTCGAACCCGGATCTTCTCACTGTGAGGAGGAAGTGCTAACCACTACACCACGTTAAACGGCCTGATTGACATTAAAAAACCTGAAACCATTGGAGAAGCTGTCAGTCTACGTGAGCTACGATAGAGACAGGAACCGGGAAGCTGCAGAAGAAAAAGAAGCAGAAGAAGTTGAAGAAGAAGCTGTGGAATCTGTAGAAGCTGAGGAAGTTGCGGAGGCTGCAGTAGAAGCTACAGAACAAGCTGCAGAAGCTGAAGAAGAAGAAGCTGAAAAAGTTGCTGAAGAAGTTGAAGAAGTTGCTGAAGAAGCTGACAAAGAAGAAGCTGACGAAGAAGCTGAAGAAGAAGAAGCTGAAGAAGTTGCTGAAGAAGCTGAAGAAGTTGCTGAAGAAGTTGAAGAAGTTGCTGAAGAAGTTGAAGAAGTTGCTGAAGAAACTGAAAAAGCTGAAGAAGTTGAAGAAGATGAAGAAGAAGAAGAAGTTGCTGAAGAAGCTGCAGAAGAAGTTGCTGAAGAAGTTGCTGAAGAAGCTGCAGAAGAAGTTGCATAGAAGCATCTGAAGCTGTAGGAACCATCCCTCTGATCTTCTGAAGCAGATCAGAGTTTCTCAGCAGCTCCAGCACAAACAGGACCCGGCAGAGAAGAGGCTGACTTGTCGTGGTAGTGGATGGTGGCGGACAGTCCTCTGGCGCAGATCCGGTAGCAGGTCAGGTGGACCAGCTCGCTCAGCCAGTTCTTCACGCTGGAACACAGAGAAGGTCAGACATTCTTCCATGCAGGAGCAGAAGTCCTTCTCTCTGCTGCTGCACCTGCTCTCCGGCAGAAACCCCACCACAGAGGTTCCCATCACCAACCACCACAGGCCGATGACGGCCAGAGCGACCCTGCAGAGAGGTCGGAGGTCAGCATGCAACACCAGGACTAACCTGCAGAGCTGCAGATGATTCAGCGCAGACCCACCTCAGAGGGAGGAGCACGCCGTACCGCACCAGGACGCCGAGCACCCAGAAGACGGTGAGGCGGAGACTGATGTACTGGAAGTTCTGATTGGTCCGGGTCAGGAGGTTCCAGGAGGCCAGCTCCTCGGAGGAGAAGCGCTGCGTCACCTGGTCCTCCACGATGCTCTCCAGACCCTTCTGACAGAAGTAAATGACGTCGCTCAGAGTAAACTCGCCCGCCTCCGGACGCCGCGACAGCCGCAGCTGCTCCAACTCCTCCTCCATGGACCCCCCCGAGTGCTCTATGATCCCTGCAAGACAGAGGACATCAGGGAGATGGAGGTCTGAGGGGGGTCTGAAGGAGGTCTGAGGGAGGTCTGAAGGAGATCTGAGGGAGGTCTGAAGGAGGTCTGAGGGAGGTCTGAAGGAGATCTGAGGGAGGTCTGAAGGAGATCTGAAGGAGATCTATTGGAGGTCTGAGGGAGATCTGAGGGAGGTCTGAAGGAGGTTTGAGGGAGGTCTGAGGGAGGTCTGAGGGAGGTCTGAAGGAGGTTTGAGGGAGGTCTGAGGGAGGTTTGAGGGGGTCTGAGGGGGTCTGAAGGAGATCTGAAGGAGATCTGAAGGAGATCTATTGGAGGTCTGTCCGTCCACCTGAGATCCACAGAGGATCTGCTGGAGATTTTCTGCTCCTGCTGCTGCTACGTCCACAGAAGAGCTAAACAGATCAGTTAATCGGATCAGGTGATCAGATCAGATCATAAAATGACACTTTTTCCTTTTTACTGAACAAAACTGAGTAGAAAAGTAGAAGAAAGTGAAGTTCTGGAGTCTCTTAAGCTGCAGAATAAATGCAAACAGCAGAACTTTGTGAAGACGGCATAAAGAAGACAAACATTCTTCTGGTTTCACCAGGAAACAAATCCTTCAGGTGGAATGTTTGTTGTTTTTATTAAATGTACTTTTTTTCTCTGTATTATTTTATCCAATGATTTATGTTCTTCTGTCAGGTTGAGTTTCGGATGAAACATAAACTCTTGTTTGTGTTCGCCTCAAACTTACACAACCGTCTGTTGCATCATCAGCCTGAGGCCGGCTGCAGGTCACATGACCCGGGCGTGCAGCACATTCCTGAGGGGAGGGCGGCTGCAGGTCAGTCACATGTCAGACCAACAACCAGAACCAACTGAGGACTGGACTGAGTGGCCCCGCCCCCTGTCGTTCCAAACAGGAAGTGGCTCCAAGAAGCCAAAATCCCAAGTGTTCTACATGAAAGAACCAGCTGTTACCAGTCTTTCTGTTGGTCAGAATGAACATTAACATCTCCTTGATGATCCTCTTTGTTTTCCAGGATATTTTTTATGTAGTTCACGTAGTCAAGTAAAAGTAGGCGGAGCCTGCTGGCTCCCATGACCAACGTTCAAAACTTTTGACTGATTTTGAGTAGCCTGCGCTTAAGCTCACGTCTGATTGTGAGAGTGGTTGCCATAGAGACATAATGCCTTAAGGCTCATGATGCCTTCAGGGACATGATTTCTTCAGAGACATGATGTCTTCAGGGACATGATGCCTTCAGGGACATGATGTCTTCAGAGACATGATGTCTTCAGGAACATGATGCCTTCAGGGACATGATGTCTTCAGAGACATGATGTCTTCAGGAACATGATGCCTTCAGGGACATGATGTCTTCAAAGACATGATGTCTTCAGGGACATGATGCCTTCAGGGACATGATGCCTTCAGAGACATGATGTCTTCAAAGACATGATGCCTTCAGGGACATGATGCCTTCAGAGACATGATGCCTCCAGAGACATGATGCCTTCAGGCTCATGATGCCTTCAGAGACATGATGCCTCCAGAGACATGATGCCTTCAGGCTCATGATGCCTTCAGGGACATGATGCCTTCAGGAACATGATGATTGCAGCAGAATGGGGCAGTTGTCTGGTTTGGTTCACGTTTCATGGACACCATCAGGTTTCCTTCTGCCATCCTGGTTCCCGTCCTCTCGTCAGGTGTTGTTTTTCGTGTCTGGATCCGTCTGAAGTCTTTGGTTCTAGAACATTTCAGATTTTGGAATTCAGAGGTTCAGCGAGGCAGGCTTACCTGTGGACGGGGTGGCGGCGCCGGGCTGCTCGTGCCGTCCCCTCTGGATCCGTACGGTCGCCCACTGCAACCACAGACACGGTCATGTGACCTCTGACCTCACACTGCCACTGAAGGGGAAGGTCCTGCCCGGGTGGCCTCACCTGCAGGATCCTGACCAGGATCTGGATGTAGACGCCGCTGACGCCCAGAGAGACGCCGAACATGGCGGGCAGCACGATGAAGAACACCACCACCAACGCCCACAGCTGGAAGGCCGCTGCAGCCACGCTCAACGGGTCGACCATGTCTGTCAGGTCACCTCATCCTCCGCACCGCAGCTGCTGGGAGGAACACGAACACATCAGAGGCGTTCAAGGACTCTGGAGCAGCAGAGGAGTTTGGTTTCAGGAGGAACGTGCAGAAGGACAGAGAGTGGCGCTGATGCTGCAGCTCCATGAAGACAGTCAGAACTTCTTCCCATGATGCTCAGCGTTCTCCATAATCTGCACGTGCTCGTCCACATTTGATCTCAGAGGAAATTCTATAGTCAGAGGTGTGAGATCCAGCTGAAGCTAGGATGTTCTGGCACCAGCAGAACCTCATGTTCTGATCCAGTCACATTTGTGAGGAAGTTAGAAACGCTCGTGCGCCCTTTACGTAACCAGACTGTTGGACTCTGACGCCAAATTCTCGCTTTAACGGACTTCGGCAGCGCGAGCGGAACCGTTAGACGGACTTACCGCTCAGGACCTGGACCGGGGACTCGGCGGTCCCGTAGCGGTGCTCGGTCACGGCAGTCCAGGTGACACACGGGGTCTGGATCGGTCGCTGCCGGATCTGAGTCCGAAACCCCGTCCGTCCAAACCACGCCCCCTACTCCTCCCCCGGTCATCTGATGACGCTTGAGCGCGCGGGGAAACAAATCATCTGTTCATCTGCATGCTAAGAGCGCGCGCTCCCAAACCAACAGGAAAACAGGAACAAAGATTTAAAAAGGGACAAAAATCGGATGAAAAATCCAGAACCGAGAGAAAAAAATCCGGCGAACATTTCCTCAAAGCATGCTCGGTTACCATGGCGACACATCCAGGAGGAAGCGATGCAACTTTGTGACCCTAAAGTTTAGTTCAACAAATTGATGACAAAAACTGAGAAAACAAGAAGTTTAAACTGAAGTCCAAAATCTACAGAATAAAAACACAGTGACTGTTAGTTTGTTATGATGAAGAATGAGACGATTAGATCCTGTTTTATTAAACATCTTTATTACCCGAACATCGCTGTGGATTTTGTCTGACTTTATTATAAACCTGGAATAATAAAGAAACACAATAAAGATCCAATTAGAACCAAAAGACAGCTGAACCGGATTCACGGACCCAGATCCATTTAGACACACAAACATCACACAAACACTCAAAAACCTCACACGCACGCACACCGTTGTAACTCGTTTGTCTTCGTTCTTCTTTGGGACAGTTTTTGCTTTTGCGTTGCTGTCCGGTGTCGCAGTGTTTTGGCCCTCGCAGGCCGCCGTAGTCGGAGCTACTGGCGGTCCGGCGGTGAACATCATGTCGGAACCGGCGGTTCGGGTCTCAGGGATCGTTCTGGCTTCCCTCATGTTCCAGCACGCGAACAGCGACTCGGACGTGGTGAGCAGAACCTCCGAACCAGGTCGTTTCCGGCCAGGAGCGGAGTTCGGTTCCGGAAGAAAGTTAGCAAACACCTCGGAGGAGGTTGGGCTGGAACGCGCTTCGTTCGGGATTTCAGAGGGAGTCCGGTTGTTCTGTGGCGTCATTTTAGTTTAGTTCGTGTAACTTTTTACTCAGTTTTGTTCAGTTATCGCGAGTTTTTAGAAGAATTCGGTCAAAAGACCGCGGGTTTTAGCCGCAGGGGCTGCTGGGTAATTCTCTCGGGGTTTTCTTCCCTTTAAAATCTTTTTATGAAATGAGCGGATTTTGGGGTCACGTGACCGTTCACGCGCACGACAGGAATGTGTCTCCGGTGGGATGACGTGTGCTTCCGTCCGTCAGGAGGGTCTCGTGCTCGGAGAGAGCCGCTTTGAAGAGCAGGTGACCATCAGCGACTCTCAGTCTGACCGCGTGCACATCCAGGAGACCTACAGTAAGTGACGTCAGCTCTCCCTGACAGCAGCAGTTCGGACATGCGCAGTGTAACGTCAGATGCTGTTTTGACAGACGTGCAGAAGCATGTGGCCTGTCGGCGGCTGGACACGTGAGTGCTGCGGCTCGTTGCCATGGTGACCTGTCGCCCCCTGACGTTGCTGTGTTCAGTCTGTACAGCGGCTCCGGGGAGGTGAACATGGAGGTGCTGCAGGAGATGCTGGCGGATGGCGGGCCGGCGGGTCATGATGGGGGTCGGCTGGCTCCGCCTCAGGTCAGTTCTGACCCGGCTCCGGCGGGTCATGATGGGGGTCGGCTGGCTCCGCCTCAGGTCAGTTCTGACCCGGCTCCGGTGGGTCAGGCGGGGTAACGGCTTGGGCTGTTGGCAGGACGGCGTGATCGGCTGGTATCGACAGCGCAGGAACTCGGAGCAGCAGATGAGCTTCAGGGAGAAGGTGGTCCACGAGAACCTGAGGAGGGCGCTGGCCAACCCCCACATGATCTTCATGCTGCTGACGCCCAGCAGGGCGGTTCTGACCGGATCCACACACAGAACCGAGTACGCTGCCTTCATCTGCCGGGACAGGTGAGGCACCTGCGTGAAACCTGGAGCCACATCAGCGGGTCAACCACACCTGTAGCTTTTACCTGTGGAGCTGCTCTTAGTCACACATGACGAGTTTGGGTCAGGTGAGCATGGACCGGCGCTCAGGAGCAGCAGGAAGTTCAGGATCGTGTGGACACTAAATCCACTTCAGTTTTATTCAAATAGTCCAGTATTTATAACTCAGTGTTCTCGATGGGCTTCACACGTTATTGTCTAAAATATAAAGTATGAACAACAGCTGGTTCTAAACTCAGACGGTTCTTCTCTGAGGAAAAACTCATAAAACCCGATTCTGGAGGAAAAAAGAATAAGAAATGTGTCCAAATGTCCAAACCTTAAAGAGGACCAGCAGAAACAGGTGGAAGAACTTTGGTGTCAAATGGGTTGACAGAGTTTCTGTGAAGACGACCAAAGTTTATTACACTTTTATTTATTTCAACTAAAAAGTTCAAAATGTTCTGACAGCTGTAGTACCCACAACCACCACAGGAGGGAGCTCCTCAGGGATACAAACACTTAATGGTTCTTGAGAATGATCCAGATCTGATACTGGGGGAGCAGGAAGCACCATGGGTGACGGGCGGGGCGTCTCCTCTGACAGGGGGAGGAGCCTCCTCTGACGGTGGGCTGCGCCTCCCCTGACGGGGGCCTGCGTCTCCTCTGACAGGGGGAGGAGCCTCCTCTGAGGGGGGGTGCTGCGCCTCCTCTGACGGGTGGAGGCGGCTCTCCTCTGAGGGGGCCTGCGTCTCCTCTGAGGGGGCCTGCGTCTCCTCTGAGGGGGCCTGCGTCTCCTCTGCAGGCGCTTCGTGAACATCCCCGTTCTCGTCAACAACCTGGGTCTCCTGGAGCAGCAGGGGTACTGGAGGGGGGCGGCGCCGTGCTCAGCCACAGGTTACATCATCACCATGAAGAAACACAGGTACCCCCCCCCACACACACACGTTTGACGTCAGCAGAGTCCTCTCTGACAGAACCGTGGTTCTGGTCCAGGTCCAAGTTCTTCTGCTCCAGCGGCCTGCTGAGGGAGGTGAGCGAGGTGAACAGCATGAACGAGTCTCTGCAGGCGGAGCTCCAGGTGAGGAGCTCTCTGAACCCCCTGAAAGGGGCGGAGTTAGTAGTGTACCCTCGGAACATGCTGCTCGGTGAAGCTCTGGAGCTTTCATAGAGCATCTCGAGGTACAGAGTGAGTTTTGACCCCTACGGCTCTCCGTACTTTCCCCTTCCTGTCGGCAGAAAGCCTGCGGATGTGTGGAGGAGAGCGAGCGTCAGCTTGAGGCTCTGCAGACCGAGGTCTCCGCTCTCAGGAGGAGGTTAGAGGAGAAGCAGCCGCCAGAACCAGGTGAGGTCCAGAGCTGACCGTCGGCGCCGGGTTTTCGGACCGGTCCTCACCGTTTCCTGTCTCCTCAGTCGATGCCGTTCAGGCCGAGCCGAGGAACAACGGCGCCCTGCTCAGCGCCGTCCGGGCTCTGCTGGGCTGCTCGCCCATGTTCCTCACACAGACGCTCACGCTGCAGGCGTTTCCTGTACCCGAGGAAGACGCCTCACCTGAGACGCAGGTAAAGGAGGAACAGCCCCCCCTTCCGCAGCTGAGTGACATGACCTCTCGGAAGAGGCCACGAGAGACGGCGGCGAGGGAGAGGAAGCGGAAAAGGAGCAGGTGATGAGCGGACGTTCAGCAGAAACCTGTCAGGACTGCATTTCCCACAATTCACTCTGATGAAAACCCATTTTAAATAAAGTTGTGTTGACTGACATCATTCCTCAGAGCAGCTTCAGTCACTGAATGTTTACTGATAGATTTGTAATCTTTTCTTTTATTTGTGTAGATCAGGAGTGTCAAACCCAAAACACACCTGAGGTCGCGGGCCGAACACGATCATTTATTAAACACTAAAACTACACTTTAAAACTGTAACTTTATGACATAATTATGAACTAGATATATAACATTACCTGTGATAATGTTAGTGTGAATGCTGGAAGCTGAATTTGGCTGCTGAAGATGCTGAAACTGATAGCTGATAGCATGCTAAAATATTAGCTAAATGCCAATTTAGCCTAAAAAACAGGTTAGCTAAAACAGCTAGCATGTGGCTGAAATATTAGCTAAACTCTGAGCTCGGCAAGATGGCGGTCCGTGCAGACAACCTTTTCTGTATCGCTAAATTGGTTACAAATTGGTTACTAACTTGTAAATCTTTAAAACTGTAACTTTTCAACATAATTCTGAATAATAAAAATGCAGGAATATTATTCCAGAATAAATCAACTTAAACCTTAAATAACTTTCAATATTTTAAGATAATATCGGGCCATTAATAACAATGAAATAAGATGATCTGGAGGGCCGGATCCGGCCCCCGGACCTCGACTTTTGGTTTAGACCAACAATGAACCAAAGTTTCAAAATAAGAGTCATCATGATGATGTGAGTTCTGCTGCAGACGTCTGCAGGTGGGATTCTCCTCGTGGAGCACCACCAAATCATAGAATGGGCTTTTTCAGACTTTAATGAATCTCAGATGATACATTTTTAAAGTTAATGTCCTCATAAGCAGCTGTACAACAGAACCACACAGTAACAGAACTCGCACTGCTCCGGAACCAGAACTGTTCATGAAGATCCACCAAGTCGGCGGGTTTCTGGAACTGGGACAGAGTCACCTGCTGCAGGGCGGGGGGCGTGGTTTCTATGGTAACACCTGGACAGGGTCTGGCGCCTCCTCATGACTTTCAGGTGCTGTTGAGGCGATGCAGGTAGAACGTCCCTGAATGCAGCACGGAGCGCCGGCTGAAGCGGGTCGGTCCTACTCCAGGCGCTTGGTGCTGCAGATGTTGGGGTCTTTCATGAACTGCGGGTGTTTGTGGGTCACCGGCATGAAACCTGAGGGGACAGACGAGTTAACGGACCGCGGCCTTCCAGACCCCCCCATCCCCGGAGAACGCACCCAGAGCCTGAGCCTTCTTTATGGCTTTGGTCACCTCCCTCTGCTTCCTGCCGCACAACCCTGAAACACACCAGAGCCTCAGCAAACTCACCTGTCTGAGCCCGAGCCCCCCAGACACTCACCTGTCTGAGCCCGAGCCCCCCAGACACTCACCTGTCTGAGCCCGAGCCCCCCAGACACTCACCTGTCAGGTGTCGTCCGTAGATCCGCCCAGAGTGAGGAGAGATGAACTGAGACAGCAGCTGTAAGCAGACACTGACGATGTGACTCTGACCTCTGTGACCTCCGTCTGCAGGTGAGTCAGACTCACCTGGATGTTCTTGTAGTCCACGTTAACGTTGCAGAGGATGCAGCCGCGCGGCGGCTGCAGGTACGGGTTCTCCATCTTCACGAGCTGAAACACAAACACCTGCAGTGATCGATGACAGATCATCCGGTAATCAACCGATCACTTACCGCGTCATCCCCCTGCTGGACTCCGTCCAACGACACCGTCCTCACACCTGCGCAGAGGCGTTAGCCGTTAGCATCACATGCTAACCGGAAAGATCCGGACAAACCTCGAAGGGGGTTACTCCCGCGTGCTGACAGAAGACCGACCCGCACACCCCCCACCCCCACACCTGGAATACACTCACCTGGATTCACGCGGAGAGTAAAGACAGCTTTGAGCCTCTGCAACCTTCCGAGGAGCAACATGCCGAAGGAGGACGGCGGTCCGACGGGCACCGTTCCGCCGGAAACAAACACTGGATTCTTGGTTCCTACTCTGACCGTCTGCTGCTCCTGCTGCTGCTCCTGCTCCTCCTCCTCCTGCTCCTCCTGCTGCTCCTCCTGCTCCTCCTGCTGCTGCGTCACTGTCAACGTTCAGAAATTATTATTTTTTTAAGTTCAACTTAGATTTAAAACAAATATTTCATGTCAGGATGTTAAAGAAAAAGGTTTGTTAGGATGAGTTTCTACCGGAAGAATTTCAATGTAACTCTCATCATTAAACATTAAAAATCAACATCTGAACATAGAGTGTATATAAGAATAACTATAATTAATAACTAAAAACTGTTATTTTTACAGTCAATGCATCAGAAGCAACACAATC
>NC_050523.1:298677-299676 GCF_002922805.2 Oryzias melastigma
TTTGGGAATTTTGAGTCCAGTGACTCTAAGTTCAGGTTCGAACTCTAAATTTGTTGAACCTGCTTCTTGGAACGGGCCCCAGTAGTTCATCCCCAAAACAAACACAGAACAACAAACGATAGATGGTGTTTCTTTCTCTCTAACAGTGAGATCTCTCATTAGTTAATAACTCGTGTGATTCTTCACACAAATGCATTTTGATATATTTTAATGACTGTATGCACATTTCCAAACTGAAAACAACATGATAATGGGGCTTTCTATATCTGTTAAAATAACCGGCCGAGCAGAAGATCAAAGTTCATCAAATGACCACAAAGTTCTTTGGTTTGAAGGATTCCATATAATCTCTGGAACTGGAACAGAATCTTTGGTTTGAACCACTTGTGGTGGTTTGGTGCCTCCAAAAGGCGATCAATACTTTTAACGGTTTCCACAGAAGGAGCACGTGTCATTGACATGAATCATTTCTTTAATAAGTCTAAATGACATTCGTGATTCTGAAATGTCTCTTCAGCTTTAGCAGACTACAACTATCTGTACATTAAAATGCACCATAAAACATAGTTAAAACATAGTTAAATAAACAGAAAATGTTAGATTGCTTTATCAGGCTCTTCTTTTGTTAAATCCATGTCAGCTTGTAAGAATCCTCAATTTAATGAATAAAGGTTTCAATATTAGTCAAGAACGTGAGACAATGAGAAGTTTGACACGGAGAAGATCTCGAAAAATGTATTCATTTCTCTCCAAACGAACTTATAAATGTCAACATTATTTATTAATATGGAGTTCACTGCGTTTTCCCTTTAAATTACAGAAATATTCAGTATTTATCCTCTTTAATACACTCCAGTCTTGATCTGATGGTATATTGAAGTCTTATTTAACTACACAATACAAAACAAAACATAGCTTGAAATTTTAGAACAGGGGCCCGTTTCAAGAAGCAGGTTCAACAAATTTAGAGTTTGAACCTGAACTTAGAGTCACTGGACT
>NC_050523.1:299693-319858 GCF_002922805.2 Oryzias melastigma
TAATAATAATAATAATAATAATAATAATAATAATAGTAATGTTTCATTTAAGTTGGAGGTCTTTTATTTTGTCTCATGTAAGAAACGGAGACGGAAGTGCTGGACGAAGTTGTTTCCGGTTCCGGCTCATGGATGTTTTGAATTGGACCCGCCTGAAAGGTCTTTTCGACGGTTCAGCTAAAGATTCTAAAGAACCTATCAAGACTTTGGTGAGAGTTCGGCTTATTTCGCTTCGGAAACAAAGAGTTTATGTAGCTGCCGTTAGCTAACATCCGGGGACAGACCGAACCGGTTCCGGTGGGTTTTTCCTTTAGCTGCGTTAATGGACCGATCGTTCGACATGTAGGTTCAGGCGAACCGGGACGGGAATGAGTTCCGGGAGGCTCCAAGTCAAAGTCAAACGGGTCAACGAAAGAAGAAGTTCCCGGGACTCCCCGAAGCGCCTCCGGACCCCCGCCCGCATCGGAGCTGGGGGGGTCCGTCCGGTGACCTGCTCCCCCAGCAGGAGGCCCGTCATGGCGGAGGTGCGTGGACGGATCCAGAAAGATCACAGAGATCAGATCCTCAGAGCCCGTTAGAGGGCGCGTGCAGGAGCAGTCTGTCCGTTTGGTTTGTTTAAATAAAGTTTTACAGATCAGGAGTCAGCTCCTCACCGCCTGTGTTTGTCCAGGAGATCTGCAGCGACAGCGACGACCTGTTCGGGGACTACGACAGCCTCCTGGAGGACAGCTCCCTCCTGCAGAAGCTGGACGCGGCCGAGCAACAAGACCAAGCGGGACTCACGCTCTGCCTGCGCCCCCCCTGGGAGGACGAGCCGCCCGGACCCTCCCGGGACCTCCCAGCCAGTCAGCTCCAGTTTCAGGAGGAGCTCAGGCTGCATGGCGGGGACCACAGCACCAAGCAGGAGGAGCAGGAGCCGCTCCCGGGGAGGAGCAGGAGGAGCGTGGCCGACCAGCTGAAGAGGACCATGCTGGGGAACGCCGCGGCTCCTCCTGCTGCTCCCCGAACGGCTGTGCTGAAGGAGGCGGTGGTCTCTGAGGAGATCAGCGTGGCCATGCAGGCCATGGAGACCATCTCCTCCCAGACCACCGACCTGGGGCCGTTCTTCGGCCTCCCCAGCAAAGTGAAGGAGCTGATGCAGCGACTGAGAGGAATCCAGAAGTTATACGGTGAGACGCCCGCAGACCTCCACGGTCCGGAGGAGGACCGGAGGTTCTGATGAGGAGCGTTTGTGTGTCAGACTGGCAGGAGGCGTGTCTGAACCTGGACTGCGTTCAGCAGAGGAGGAACCTGATCTACTCCCTCCCGACCAGCGGAGGAAAGACTCTGGTGGCGGAGATCCTCATCCTCAGGGAGCTGCTGTGCAGGAGGAAGGACTGCCTCCTCATCTTACCCTACATCTCCCTGGTTCAGGAGAAGGTACTCCTCCCTCCTGATGTCATTCACACTGCACCTGCAGGGCCAGCCTATCCCTGTCTGTGTCACCTGTGTTTCAGGTGCGCGGGCTGGCCAGTTTGGGCCTGGAGCTGGACTTCCTGGTGGAGGAGTACGCCGGCAGTAGGGGGCGGTTCCCCCCGGTGAGGAGGAGGAGCCAGACGTCTCTGTACGTGGCCACCATAGAGAAGGCCCACGGCCTGGTCAACTCGCTGATCGAGAACGGCAGGCTGGAGAACCTGGGGCTGCTGGTGGTGGATGAGGTAGGACACGCCCCCTCGCCGTACAGTTGTGGAGAAAGTAGGGCTGCGACATCCGTTATTAAATAGTCGGTGACTAATTTAATAGTCGATTAGTCGTTACTGTATATTATTCTAGTCAGAGTGTAATAAAGTTGAAGTTATCATGACATTCTGTTAGCGTTTTGGACTATTTTGGTATTTATCAAAGTTTTTGAGGCTAATTTTTAGTTTAGCCAAAATTTCAGCTACATGCTAGCTGGAGATGTTTCTGAGAACGGATCTCCTGGAGGTGGAGCTTCGGGCTCCTCCCCTTCTTCCTGAGAGCTCCTCCTCCTCGCTCATGCCTCCTGTTCTTTGTTGCAGCTCCACATGCTGGGGGAGGGCAGCAGGGGGGCCGTGATGGAAATGACCGTGGCCAAAGTCCAGCACCTGAGCAGTGAGCGCCCCGCCCCCATCAGGTGTTTGACCCCCCGAATGACAGCTCTGACGCTGCCGTCTGTGCAGGAAACACGCAGATCATCGGGATGAGCGCCACCCTGGGGAACATCCAGGAGCTGCAGGCCTTTCTGAGGGCGGAGCTCTACAGCAGCGACTTCAGGCCCGTGAGTGATGGGCTCTGGGTGTGGTTCTGGCGTGGCACCGGTGTGTTCTGAAGCCCCGCCTCCTCTACAGGTGCAGCTGAAGGAGTTCGTGAAAGTGGGGGACAGCATCTACGAGGTCGACCCCACGGAGGAGAGCGGCTTCAGGTTCTCGCGGCTGCTCCCCTTCAAGGTCAGTGCCATGATTGACAGGTTATTAGAATGACAAGTGGGCGGAGCCTCTTCACCCACCACCCCACAGGTGAAAGAGAACCTCCCAGAGAAGACGATTTAACATGGGGGGGTCAGGATGGAGTCTGACCTGCAGAACTCCTGAGCGGTTCAGATCTTCTCCTGATCTGATGGATGAAGGTGGGAGGGGTGTCCTGCAGACTCAGGTCCATAAGGTGGGACCGGCTCCTCGGGAGGTCTACAGCTCCTGGGGGGTTGGGGGCTCCACTCTGGAGGTTTTAGCAGAAACCTGAACGGAGGTGTCCCCCGCAGTACTCCAGCGCCATGCAGAAGGTGGACCCCGACCACATCATCGCCCTGGTGACCGAGGTCATCCCCGCCCACTCCTGCCTGATCTTCTGCCCCACCAAGAAGAACTGCGAGAACGTCGCCGTCATGATCTGCAAGTACCTGAAGAGGTGAGCCGGCCGACCTTCTGCCGCCACCCTGCAGCTCCGCCCACCCTGCAGCTCCGCCCACTCTGCCGTTCTCTCAGGGACTTCCTGCGACACCAGGAGGCTGAGAAGTCCCGCCTCCTGCAGGACCTGCGCGACGGCGGCGGCGGCTCCATGTGTCCGGTGCTGCAGAGGACGGTGCCGTACGGCGTGGCGTACCACCACAGCGGGCTGACCACTGAGGAGCGGAGGCTGCTGGAGGAAGCCTTCTCCCACGGCGTGCTGTGCCTCCTCAGCTGCACCTCCACGCTGGCTGCAGGCATCAACCTACCTGCCCGCAGGTGAGCTGAGCATCAACGACACGTCCAGGGGGCGTGTCCAAGCTCTTCCTGAACATTCAGTTAGCAGGTGATCTGTAACACCTGATCCAGAAAGAATGGCGGGTTTTGAATGTGTCACATGCTCAAAGCCCCGCCCACTGCTCACCTCCTGCAGGGAACGGCTGTCATGGTGTTTCTGAATGTCTGTTTATGCTCACCACGTGGCCCCGCCCCTGTGTGGTGTCCCCGCCCTCCAGGGTGATCCTGCGCTCGCCGTTGGTCGCCACAGAGTTCCTGAGGCGGAGCCAGTACAAGCAGATGGTGGGCCGGGCCGGTCGGGCCGGCATGGACTCTGTGGGGGAGAGCGTCCTCATCCTGCAGGAGAAGGACCGCAGCGCGGTAGCTCCGCCCCCAGAGGCACTTTGCATGTGGAAGCTGCTGGTGTGGTTCTGACAGAACCGGGTCGTCTCTGTGGTTCCAGGCCAAAGCGCTGCTGAGCTCCCCCGTGGAGAAGTGTGTCAGCAAGCTGCTGGAGGAGGACGCCAAAGGCCTGCTGACCCTCATCCTGTCCCTGATCGGACTCAACGTCTGTAGTCAGATTACTGGTTCCTCTGAGGAGCTGCTGCTCTGGGATTGGCTGTGGTGGTTCTGAGGATGCGTCTGTCTGCAGGTGGCTGCGTCGCTGCAGCAGCTGCAGGACTTCCTGCAGGGGACGCTGCTGAGCGTGCAGCAGCAGCAGCTCTGCACCGACTGCAGTCTGCAGGACGTGGTTCTGCGCTGCATCCACACGCTGAGCCACAAGGACCTCATCACCGCCGCCGATGGACACGCCCCCACGCTGCAGGTCACGCGGCTGGGCAGAGCCGCCTACAAAGGTGAGTCCAGACCCGGAGCGCCCCGCTGTTCTGGTCCTGAGGAAGGCCGGGCCGTCACCAGCTCCTACCACCAGTAAAGACTGAAGTACAGAACGTGCACGGTCATCTGTTACCATGGAGATGTTTTAGGGAAGACATGGACTAAAAGGTTGAAAGTTCTGCTGAAGTTCTGGAGAACATTAGTGGAGAAGAGTTGGGATGCCTGCAGCATCACAGATCCTGTTTGTACTTCCTCTGAGCAGATTTAGAGATCCTTAGAGATCTTTAGAGATCCTTAGAGATAATTAGAGATCTTTAGAGATCATTAGAGATCATTAGAGATTATTAGAGATCCTTAGAGATTATTAGAAATCTTTAGAGATTATTGGAGATCCTTAGAGATTTTAAGAGATTATTAGAGATCTTTAGAGATTATTGGTGATCCTTAGAGATTATTAGAGATCCTTAGAGATAATTAGAGATCCTTAGAGATTATTAGAGATTATTGGAGATCATTAGAGATTATTAGAGATCCTTAGAGATCTTTAGAGATTATCAGAGATTTTAAGAGATTATTAGAGATTATCAGAGATCCTTAGAGATCTTTAGAGATTATTAGAGATCCTTAGAGATCTTAAGAGATTATTAGAGATTTTAAGAGATTATTAGAGATCCTTAGAGATAATTAGAGATCCTTAGAGATCTTTAGAGATTAGTAGAGATAATTAGAGATCCTTAGAGATCTTTAGAGATTATTAGAGATCCTTAGAGATTATTAGAGATCATTAGAGATCCTTAGAGATTATTAGAGATCTTTAGAGATTTTTGGAGATCATTAGAGATACTTAGAGATTATTAGAGATCTTTAGAGATTATTAGAGATCATTAGAGATTATTAGAGATCATTAGAGATTATTAGAAATCCTTAGAGATTATTGGAGATCCTTAGAGATCCTTAGAGATTTTAACAGATTATTAGAGATTATTGGAGATCATTAGAGATCCTTAGAGATCTTTAGAGATTATCAGAGATCTTTAGAGATTATTAGAGATCCTTAGAGATCTTAAGAGATTATTAGAGATTTTAAAAGATTATTAGAGATAATTAGAGATCTTTAGAGATCCTTAGAGATTATTAGAGATCATTAGGGATCTTTAGAGATCATTAGGGATTTTTAAAGATCTTCAGAGATCTTCAGCTCACAGAGAAGTTCTGCTACCATTTCCAAATAAATGAAGAAGTTGTCTTCAGGTGGCGTGGACCTGACCGTCTGCCACCTGCTCTACAAAGACCTGCGCGGCGGTCTGGACGGGCTGCTCCTCAGCAGCTTCCTGCACCTGCTGTACCTGGTGACCCCGTACGACCTGCTGCCGCAGTGCTCGCCCAACTGGATGATCTTCCTCAGACAGGTGCGCCGCCGCCGTGGCGCTCTGGTGTCCACGGCGGCCGACTGACCCGCTCTCTGCCTTCAGTTCACCTCGCTGTCTGCGGCCGAGCAGAAGATGTTGGCCGCCATCGGCGTGCCCGAGAGCCTCGTGGCGAGAAAAGCTGCAGGACAGACGGTGAAGAAGGTCCGCTCGGGCCGCCACTTTCATTAGAGTTCTGGATCAGAACCAGCTGTGACCTGGTGCTGTTTCAGGGCGTGGACGCGGCGCCAGCGCGGCGGATGTACCTGGCTCTGGTGCTGCTGTGTCTGCTTAAGGAGACCAGCGTGTGGGGCGTGGCCGAGCGCTTCCAGCTGAGCCGGGGCTTCGTGCAGACGCTCCTCAGCTCCGCCGCCGCCTTCTGCTCCTGCGCCCTGCACTTCACTGAGGTAGGCAGAACCGGGCCGGGCCTGCAGCGGTCCGGACCGCTCAGACGGCTGATCCAGGTTTGTTTTACAGTCTGGGAAATGGAAGAATCCTGTCCAACCAGCAGGGGGGGCTAAAAGCTAAGGAGCCGGGCCATGGACCGGTACCGGTACCAGTACCGAGCCACAGACAACACCAGTTCATCACTTAGGTTATTTCTGATCCTGCAGAACTTTTATTTAGTGAAAGCATCAGATTCTGTGGTCCTCATGTCTCTGTCTGACCGCCAAAATAAGAGCTTCAAGCTGGCTAAGTTTAAGTCTTTGATGGTTTCTTAGAGTAGAAAGAGGAAACGGACACAGTGTGATTTCAAAATAAAAGACTTCTGCCTTCAACAGACAGGAATCCTTCCTGTGAATGTTGACACTGTTTCCTCTCATCGAACACATGTAAATATAGTCATGTATGTACGAAGGTTTCATGTTAATCATCGTGTTGACCTTTGACACGCAGGAGGATTTTCTCTGTTAAGGTTTAAAAGAGAGATCGTCTTCTGTGGGAAAACTCCACCGTCAGTTTCTGAAATCGACTGTTTGTCCCTCAAACTGATTTCTGTGGATCGGAAAGCAGCAAATCTGTAGGATTAGGATTAGATCTTTACTCTGTCATCTCCATGAAGTCCAGAATGCTTTCTTCATGCTGAAGTGATTCAAGCTGTGAAAACAAAAGGAAAACAGACAGAACGTGGTCTTTTCAAAATAAAAGACAAATTCTAACATTGAGTTACATTACATTTTAGTGTATTTTACTGTATCTCTGTGTCACAAATTCAAATGAGGCTTTTTACAGCAATTATTAGTTAGATTAAAAATAGATGAATTACCAACAATCACATGATAAATCACATGACTGCTCTCATTCTGTTATCAAGACATGAAAGGTTTGATTCCTTCCAGCATTTCTGAAGAGTTCAGGAAGTCCTCCTCAGATCTGTGTGACAGAAGAAGACTCCACATCTTACGCCGTTCTTTACTCTGATATTTTCAAAATAAAACCCTGATCCTGCTTTGATCTGGAGGATTAGAAGCAGTCGGCCGTCTGAATCCTTCAGAATGTCTTCCTGCATGTTTGGTCACCAGGTTCTGGTTCTGGTTCTGTGCTTCAGGAGCTGGAGGAGCTGTGGCCGTTCCGCTCGCTGCTGCTGGCGCTGACTCAGCGGCTGACGTACTGCGTGAAGGCGGAGCTTGTTCCTCTGATGGAGGTGGCGGGAGTCATGGAGGTGCGCCGGTGTTTGTGGAGGAGCTGCTTCGTCCTCCATGTCACACCTTCATCCTCCTCCTCTTCCTCTGTCCAGGCCAGAGCCAAGCAGCTGTACAACGCCGGCTATCGGACCCTGACCCACCTGGCCAACGCTGACCCGGCCGTTCTCAGCAGAACCATACAGAACCTGTACATCAAGCAGGCCTCCATGATGGTGGCCTCAGCCAAAGTAAGACTTCAGGACTTCCATCATTTTCCCAGACTTCCTCCAAACTTCAGTTCAGCCCTTCAGAATAAAAGCATCCTGGATCCTTCTGTGTTAAACAGTCGTTGGAACGTTTCTGATCCTGATGGATAAAAGCAGATTTCACGATCCAAACCACAAACAGCATGTGGGAGGAGCTTCAGTCGGGCTTTAGACGGCAGCACTGACACAGCACTTTTTAAAGCAGTAGACCACGTCCTGCTGAGTCGGCGAAATTGGAGTTCCTCAGGGAACGATTCTCTGACCTCTGCTGTTGTGTCTGAGCACGCTCAGTCCGCTCAAACAGAATCTGGAGATGAAGGTTAGGCTTTATGGAGCTCTGACGGCAAACATCACTGGTCTGGAATCTCCATGGAAACGATGGTCAGTCTGGTCTCCATAGAAATGTCCGTTCCACGGTCTGGTCCATCTTCTGTTTTTCCAGATGCTCCTGAGTGAGAAAGCTGCAGCTCTGCAGGAGGAAGTAGACGAGCTTCTGACGCTGCCGGCCGACCTGCCGCGGCCCGACCCGCCGCAGCCCGACCTGCCGTGACCCGACCTGCCGTGACCCGACCCGCCGCAGCCCGACCTGCCGTGACCCCCCGCGGCCCGACCCGCCGGGACCCGTGAGCCTCCTGCACCAGCTGATGGAGCCGGTACCTCTGAAGCTGCCCCCCCCCACACACACACACACACACAGCAGTGGGGGTTCAGTGTAAAACCATTTCTGATCTGTGGCTCCAAACTCTAATAAAGAATTCAGACTTTTAGCTTTGGTGTTTTCTATAATTTATTAGATTATTTGAGTTTCTCTTTTGGAAAAATGGACAGAATTACAAAGTTTTTAATGTTCTGAATTTACTATAAAATCATGAATACTTTTCCTCTGAATGAGATTCGCTTCATTTAACTGTTTTTCTGTTTATAAACTGTAATTTTGAAATAAAAACTCAAAACATTGAATTTGTCTTTGAAGACTTTAGAAAATCCTTTCTAAGACCTGTTAGTGTTTCTGTTTTCAATGGTCACGTGGTCTGTGTTCGTCTATGACTTATTTTATTTACAATGTCACTTTTTAAAATAAGACTTTTATTTTGAAAATCTCGCATGTCTTGAGATTTAATGAAACATTTAAATTCGGTTCCGTTTCCGATGCGTTTTGCGATTCGGCGGTTGTGATTCGGACCCGGTTCCGGTTCGGTGTGTGTGTGTGGGGGGGGGGACAGGAAGTGTCTGGCTCCGTCATGAAGGCTCTCCTGCTGCTCCTCTCCGTCCTCTCCTCCCGGACCCGCGGATCCCACCTCGTAGCGGAACGCGGCTCTCCGGATGAGCCGGACCGGGTTCCGGTTCGGGAGCTGCGTCTGGACCTGTCCGCCGCGCTGCACCGGCTGGACCCGCGCTTCCTGTCCGTCACCATCGACGCCAGCCTGGCGGCGGAGGAGCGCTTCATGCTGCTGCTCAGGTAAACCCGAACCGGGTCCGAATCTGACTCTGAGTTATGGAGGGAAACGGCAGAACAGGCTGGTGTGGAGAACACTGATGACAGGGGAACCATGGAACCACATCTGGCCGAACCTGAGCCGCGTGAGCAGGAAGGCGCGCGGCGGCAGGAAGACATCAAAGATCTCCGAGTCAGCTGATCTGAAAGTTTCTGTTTCAGGAATGTTTCAGAGGAAGCGCCATCGGAGACGATCCACATCTAGACTCCTGAAGCTTTTGAACTAAAGTTCGAATCCCATCAGCCGCTCTCACCTGAGACTCTCCCGCTCTCCTCCTCCTCCTCCCGGGGAGCAGGGAGGGTCGGAGACGCTCCACCACAGGGCCACGGAGCTAAAACATGATCCGTCCAGTTTGAACCTAAAGACGTTTGGATTAGGTTGATCAGGAACAAGAGCAGGATTTAAATCCGCAGGTGATGATGATCCATCGCTCCGGTTCCGAAAGATCCACTCGGATTAAAACGGACACTGAACACGATAATTCCTGAGGATTTCTTTGTTCAAAGTTTTGAATCAAAAAATGCAAAGAAAGAAGCTTGTCGCTGTAGGGTGCCTTAGTGGGCGGGGCCACAAGCTCCTTGCTCCGCCCCATTCTGACAAGTAGAAAAATAGATCCATGAACGTCTTTGTTTTCCTGGTCTGAGCTGGAATCTGGATCAGAACCGATAGAAACGATGTTGTTGCCACTTTTGTAGCACTAATGGTTGGAGGTGTGAGGGGCTGTAAGCTAGAGGGAGACGAGTCAACAAGGGATGATGGGTAGTCACGAAAGGCTCACTCTGCACCTGAACGCACCCCCAACTAAGGAACCTGAACGCACCACTTACTGCACCTGAACGCACCACAAGCAGCAGCAGGTGGTGCGTTCAGGAGCATCAATAGGTGGTGTGTTCAGGTGCATTAGTAGATGTTGCGTTCAGGAGCATCAATAGGTGGTGCATTCAGGTGCATTAGTAGATGTTGCGTTCAGGTGCATCAGTAGATGTTGCGTTCAGGTGACTCTGCTCCAGTCAGAGTTTTGTGTTTCTCTCCAGGTCTCAGAAGATCAGGACTCTGGCCGGAGCTCTGAGTCCAGCCTTCGTGCGGTTTGGGGGGACCCGGCAGGACTTCATGGTTTTTGACCCTGTAGGACGCCAGGATGCGACTGCGGCGCCGCCTGCAGGTACGCAGTCACGCTGTGCTCAGCTGCAGAGCAGGTGGTGAAGTCTCCTCGTGTCTGCAGACGACTGCGGCGCCGCCCGGCTTCCCGCCTGGCTGGAAGGAAGCCTGAAGCAGAACTGGACCCAGCAGCTGCTGCTCCTGCAGAAGGAGGAGCAGCAGAGGGAGTACCGCCGGACCCGGTTCACAGGTGGGTTCTGCAGGTGCTGCAGGTGTCCCGGCAGGGACCCGTCCTGACGGTTCTGTCTGTGGGGCAGAACTGACGGTGGACCAGCTGCAGTCCTTCAGCAGCTGCTGCGGCCTGGACCTGATCTTCGGCCTGAACGCGCTGCTGCGCACGCCGCGCAACAGCTGGAACAGCAGCAACGCCGCCGCGCTGCTGCGCTACTGCGAGGCCCGCCGCTACCGCATGTCCTGGGAGCTGGGGAACGGTACGCATCCCGTCTCCAAAAGACCTGCAGAGGTTGAATAAAGACAGAACGGTGGCACATCTGAAATGTTGAGGAAAGGATTGATGTTTCTGGATGTTAAATGACAGAAACGTTTCTCAATTCAACGAAATACAACAGATTTGAAGGAGAAAATGATCAAACAAAATAACATTAAATATGATTTTAATCGGTCAAAGTTTCAACATCAGATTTCTTCAAATTCAAATATTTTAGAACAAGTTTTACTGGAATCAGAAAAGTGAGAAACTATAAATGACCTTTAAAGATCTTCATGTTTTCATTCAACATTTAAAGAAATCATTCAGTTTATTTCAGTCTTTGTTTTTATTTTCTCATAACTTGATTCCACGATTTATAACTGTTGGACTTTGAGGTGTTAGTGCTTGTTTTCAGACCAGATACGTTCAGTTATCCTAAAGCTAATGTGTCAGAGTCAAGGCCCTGGGGCCGGATCCGGCCCTCCACATCATTTTATATCTGATAGCTGAAAACATTGAAGCTTGTAACCAGCTAAAATATTAGCTAAATCCCAAAACAGCCTAAAAAGCTAGCGGAAGGACAATCTTTAAAACTTTAAAACTGTAACTTTTTAACATAATTCTGAGTAAAAAAAAGGCAGGAATATTATTCCAGAATAAATCAACTTAAACCTTAAATAACTTTAATATTTTACTCTCCATAAAAATGTATTTCGTCAAAATTCTACAAGTTAGAAATAAGTACAAGATAACACCAGACCATTAATAACAATAAAATAAAATGATCTGGAGGGCCGGATAGAATTACCTGGAGGGCCGGATCCGGCCCCCGGGCCTTGACTTTGACATGTGTGATCTACAGTGTTCAATAATTGTTTTTCCTGTTCAACCCCCGACCTAAGGTGAGTTTCGGACTTGTGTGATGGAGTTTGACACCCGTCTTATTCGTTTCCCCCTCAGTCTGAAGACTCAAGTAGACACTAGTAGACCTGAGAGTGGACACTAGTAGACCTGAGAGTGGACTCTAGTAGACCTGAGAGTGGACACTAGTAGACCTGAGAGTGGACTCTAGTAGACCTGAGGGTGGACTCTAGTAGACCTGAGGGTGGACTCTAGTAGACCACCTGGACAGACGGTCTGTCCAGGTGGTCTCGGTTCTTTTCCAATCAGACTGAGCTCTGGTTCTGTCTGAGTTCTGAACAGACTCCACGCTCGGAGCTGAACAACTGGACCAAAACGTCCACCGCAGCTGAGCATTATGGGATGTTAACAGAGTCGCGGAGCCACAATGAGACGCAGAAACTCACTGAAATGTGGTCGGATGAATGCAGGATCATTAAAACACGGATCTGTGTTTCAGTCTGTCAGAAACTGCTGCTGGAATAAACGTCCCAAACTCAAAGATGAGAGTCAGCTGAAACTTTAGTATCACCGACACAAAAGTATCGCGTTACATTTACAGTTTAGAAAGTTTCGTTTTAAAAGTGAAGGTTGGTTTGCAGTTTGGGACATTTTGATCTCAGACTGACTTGTGTTCTCGAGGTGGCGACACAAATCCAGGTGGATGACTCTACGGGACAGGAAGTGATGTCACCGCCGTCTGACCGCTGTCCCGTCTGTCCTCAGAGCCAAACAGCTTTGAGAAGAAGGCGGGGATCCGAGTGGACGGCGGCCAGCTGGGCCGGGACTTCACGCGGCTCAGAACCATGCTGTCCCAGTCCAGCCTGTACCGGGACGCCGGACTCTTTGGCCCCGACGTGGGTCAGCCGCGGGACCACCGGGCCGACATCCTGGGGGGGTGAGAAGGTTCTGCTGCTCAGGGTGCTGCGTTCACTGACGTCAGCTTTGGGGTCTTACTGAGAGCACGGCGGCGGGGTTATCATGATGGGCTCTGAATCCCTGATGTTCTGTTTCTGTCTGCAGCTTCCTGCAGAGCGGAGGGGGGGCCATCGACGCCTGCACCTGGCACCAGTGAGTCTGCCCCCCAGGTGTTTTCTGAATCGTGGAGCTTCAGAGGAAAACCTCAGAAATGATGACGTTTAATCGATGGATTTCTGAAGATTTTTCTGTTTATTTAAAGATTTACATGAAAAATGCTCAGAAATTGTAAATAATCCACAAGTTTTGTTCAGTTTAAGCGTTCTGCAGACTAAACTTTTCTGAGAGAAGTCCAGCAGATCCTAACCCTGAGGAACTCCGTCTGCTCTCTAGCTACTACGTGAACGGCAGAGAAGCTTCTCTGGAGAACTTCCTGGACCCTGAGATTCTGGACTCGCTGGCCGTGAAGACCAGTGAGGTTCTGGAGGTGGGTCCACACCCAGTTCCTCTCCAGCTGACGAAGCGCCGGGTCTCAGTTTCTGCTCCTCCCCCCAGACGGTGAAAGAGGCGTCTCCGGGGACGCCGGTGTGGCTCGGAGAGACCAGCTCGGCGTTCGGAGGCGGAGCTCCAGGACTGTCGGACTCCTTCGTTGCAGGATTCATGTGAGTGAAGGAGCGGCGCGGCAGCTGCAGGCGGAGGGCAGCGGGGTCAAGCGCCAAGAGGGTCGACACTCACCAGAGTGGTTGATTGAGTTTACTGATTACCCAGAATCCTCAGTCTCATGACCAGAGTTAAAGCATCCAACAAAGCTGCTCTGTTGCTGCTCTTTCACGGTGAAGCCTGCAGATCTGACTGATCTGGATCTGGATCTGAGTGTGATTACTGCAGGTGGGGGCGTGGCTTCTCTCTCACAGGTGAGTCTTTCTCTGCAGGTGGCTGGACAAACTGGGCGTGGCTGCCAGGATGGGTCTGGGCGTGGTGATGAGGCAGGTTCTGGTCGGTGCCGGGAGTTACCACCTGCTGGACGACGACCTCAATCCACTTCCTGTAAGACTTCCTGTGTTCAGGTGATCCGCTTTAGCAGCAGTGAAACAGTGACTTAGGTCTTAACCCTTTAACTCCAGAGATCCAGAGTTCATGTTCTTTAATTTACTGTAACTCTTCAACCGTTAACACGATGAGCCGCTTTCCTCCTTCAGAATCTGCTGAGATTATCCTGGAAAAGTTCCAGCATGTTAAAGATTTTGTGTTTAGGCGACTCAGGTGTTAAAGGGTTAAACTTCAGGATCAGATTAAATCATTGAAATAAGAGACTTTAGCAGTTTTATAACTCAAAGTTTTGTTGTTTTTGGTCCTTAAACTAGATAGATGGATGGATGATGGATGATGGATGGATGATGGATGGATGGATGATGGATTATGGATGGATGATAGATGGATGATGGATGGATGGATGGATGATGAATGGATGGATGGATGATGAATGGATGGATGGATGGATGATGGATGTTTTTGCAGCCTGCATGCTAACGTTAGCGTTCTTTATTCCGTGTTCTGCATTCGTGTCCTCTGCTGCCACCTTGTGGTCAAGCTTCCTCAGACACAGACGGTTTGTCCGTTTCTCGCTCAGGATTTCTGGCTGTCAGTTCTTCACAAGAGGCTGGTTGGACCCGAGGTTCTGAAGGTTGAAACGGTCTCTGAAGACGGAGACCGGCGTGTGCGGTCGTACCTGCACTGCGCCAGCAGGAAGAGGTAACGTCTGCAGAGGAAGACTCTTCACAGGAAACAGTTCCAGGTTTCTCCTCAAGCTCGTCTGGTTCAGAGAAGAACATCTGAGTTCATCTCAGAAGGTTGAGCTCCATGAAGAGTTTCTGATGAGGAAGGAGGTGTGTCTTCTCCAGGCGGTGAAGAGTCTTTCAGCTTCCTCCTGTTTGTGTGTCTGCAGCTACAGAGACGGCGCTGTGGTTCTGATGTCCATGAACCTGGGCCAGAGACCCGTCAGGATGCGGGTTCCGGTTCCGGTGTCCAACAGCACCGTGGAGACGTTTGTCCTTCAGTCCGACCGTCCAGGGGAGGACGGACTCCGGTCCAGGTGTTTCTGCCGCTCTATGCAGCTGTTTTTGTCTGACAGTGAGACGAGAGCAAATCATGATCCTGCAGTCCAGTGTGAGGGAAATGTGCACGTGAGCTGTGCACGTGGAGGGCGTGCTGGAGGTAAAGTTCCAGCTCTCTGAGCTGCAGTGTCACCTGTTGGGTTTTGGATCCTGGAGGCCAGAAACATTTCAGCTTCTGCTCAGAGCGCCGTCAGAGTGCTGACGCCTCTGATGGATGCATCTGCGCAGCTGCAGCCGTGAAAAGAGTCTGCAGGGTCTGAAAGGCTGTTTCACGGACGGGTTGCTTCATTGTCTGCAGGATTCATGTCCCTGAATGCCAGGATGGTGCTGACTGAGCTGAATGTCGGTCACTGATGCAGACGCATCTGCAGACACATCTGCAGACACATCTGCTCATTATTTTAGATCTTATTCTCGTTCAAATGACTTCCAGAAATGATTTCCTTTAACATCAGACTTTTCAGAAAACATTTGAGGTTCAATTGTCTGTCATCATGTAGCTTCATATCTATTTCCTGCAGACCACCAATATATATATATATACCTGTATGTATATATATATGTATATACCTGTATGTATATATATGTATATACCTGTATGTGATCCGTTAGTTTCCTGTTTTGTTTGTACATCGTAACTACTTCATGGTGAAGGTTCATGTATTTTTGTGCACACTTTGATGATCTGAAACAGATCTGATGACGTTTGACAGTTTGGATGAGATCAGGCTGCAGTTCTGCAGTCCACCACCAGGCGGCAGCAGCTTGAAAGCAGCTCTTTGAATGGCGCAGCGCCATCTGGTGGTCAGGTCTCAGACTGCAGTGAGGAAGTTTGTGTCAGAGGGTCCAGGTTCCTGTCCGGGTTCCTGCAGGAACCTGAGGAAGGGTCTCCATCATCTTCATCAGGACATGAACCCAAACAATCCGGTTCTGGTTCTGTGCTAACTCCTGTGTTTCCTGAAGGTCCGTGAAGCTGAACGGAGTTCTTCTGGAGATGCTGGACGATGAAACTCTTCCTCGGCTCAGCGGCGCTCCTCTGCCTCCATCGGACCACCTGCAGCTTCCTGCCTACTCCCTGGCGTTCTTTGTCTTCACGGACGCCGGCGCGGCGGCCTGCCACTGACCCATTCGGACCCGCAGAAGCTCTGGTTCCACAGGTGAGGCTGTGGACCGGCTGCTTAATGGACCTTCTCCTCTCAGGTTGGACTCTGATGTCCTGAAAACTTTGAATAAATCTTTGATTCACAGATGAGTTTGTTTGATGTTTTAACGGGAAAAAATCACAGGAAAAGTTCTGGAGTTTTTTTAGGTAAATCCAGGTGAGCTTTGGAAAACCCTTTCTGCTGTGGAACCATCCAGGATGGAGGAATCTTCACAGAAGTTTCAGAAGAAAAACCTTTTCACACAAACAACTTTTTACAAATTCAAAACATTAATGAAGCGGCTGTGCTTTTATTCTGAAAAACTTTGTGCTGAAAACGGCTCCAAAGGGGCCGTGGTTCGTCCCAACACCCCCTTTTTTTGGAAATGGAGCGGTCCTGATTGAAGAAAACGATGAAGAGGAAATGAGAGGATGTTCCTTCATCGGATCCTTTAGGAACCGGCAACAGCTTCGGAAGAGAACAGGGATCAGAAAACTTCTCACTCTGCAAACACGAGGAGGTCCACAGAAAGGTGTGCACAGGTAACTTCCTGTTTGTGACACACTGAACCAAAGAGGATCCTCTGGGGTTTGTGGTCCGAGTAACCACTCAGGTGGTTTCCTGGCTCCGCCTCCTTTCATCTTTGAAGGAGAAACAGACGATGACCTGAGGTTTACCTGAGCGGAGGAGGAGTTCTGTCTGCAGGTGAAAAGCAGGAGTCCTTGGATGGAGCTCTGTGGTGCTCCTCTGTTCTGGACCATCAAGGGAAAGGCTGCTCTCCTGGTGTGGTTCTGATGGTTCTGACAGAACCCACGCTCCCAGCTGGAGAGCATCCGTCTTTTAGGATTTCACAATAAAGAATCAAAGAAACACCTGATAAATTCTCAGCTTCATATTCCTGGAGGATGAAGTCCCAGAGGAGACCTCACCTGTGGACAGGTGAAGGGCGGAGGACGTCCTGCTGCAGGAGTTTCATCGACACCTGACTCACCTTTGACCTCCTCGTGTCTCCACTTCAGCTCTTGTTTCAGTTTCCTTTGAAACTTGTTTTAGAGAAGTTTCCTTCAGGAAACGGACTCAGAACCAAGCCCATCAGAACCTCTCCCGATGTTCAAGGCGGCAGTCGCTCCAGGATGAAGAGGACTTCATAGAACCGGGTCAGAACCAAGCTCATCAGAACCTCTCCTGATGTTCAAGGCGGCAGTCGCTCCAGGATGAAGAGGACTTCACAGAACCGGGTCAGAAACCTGGACTTTGTTCTGAGAAGGAGAGACGGTTCCTGTGAGGAGATGAAGGTCTGGATGTCAACCAGAAGCATCCAGGGACCTGATGGTTCAGTCCATCCCACCAGAACCAGAACCACGACCCCCTTTGGACCGCCACTGGAAAGCTGCTTTTTAAATGAACAAATGGTGAAACAAATAGAAGTTTATTATATTTTAATACACAACAAACAGAAAACAAGCTTCGTGTAATTCTTCATGAAGATCTGAAAAGATGAATTTCCTTATTATTTGAATAACAAATATTCTGCATCTGAAAACGACTCTGAAGGTTAAATGGGCCAAAATATTCCTGCAAACGTTCGGGACAAAACGGTTCTGGATCCGTTTTCTTGTTTGGATCCTCGGAACCGCGTCGCCTTGCGTGACTCTGCGGGCTTTGAGCAGAGACAGAAACCACATCCTGGACTGGAACCGGATCTCTGATTGGTCAGGCTGCCGCGCATGCGCGCTGCTCTCCGAACTGTGGCGGTGTCACGCAGAGTTCTGCCCCCCCAAAGCTGCCCCCCCCGACAGAGGTCACGGTCGTCCTGGGGAGATTCACGCGGTTCCTGCGGGAGAAGTCTGGTCAGAACGTCGTCCGTCTGTAGTTCTGTTGGTTCAGCAGGACATGAGATCAGAATCCAAACAAGCGATTCTACGTTGAAGGTTTTTAATCTAAACGTGCAGAAAAAGTCGTTTTTCTAAAGTTAGTTCGCGTTTCTCTTCACGTGTTTTTGATGCTTTAAGACCTCGCGCCTCTTGCGGGTTTTCCTGACAGATGCGGAAGGACCGAACTCCGCACTACATTACCCACAACCCACCGCGCAGAATCATGTTGTAGGAAATCCGCTTGAGGCGGATTATTGTAATCCGACAGCGGGTCTGAACGGCACATCGGATCACCATTAGCGGCAGACAGGAATCCGAAGGCAGCGGCCCGAAACAGATGCGCGCGCGGCGCCCGCTCTTAACGGGATCACGGCGGGCTGTGATCTGAGGCGCGGCGCGCGTGCTGGAGCCTGACGTGCCCGCTCTCCGGGCCGCTTCCTCAGAACCAGCCCGCTCTCAGCCACAGCGGCTCGGCGTCCCCGCCCCGCGCAGCCCGGCGCCGCTCCCCGCTCCCCCCGCTGGGTAGAGACGCCCGCGCGCTCCCGGTCCCGGTCCGGGTTCGAGTCCGGCTCCGCCTGGAAGCCGAGCCCGGGCGTGTTCCGCGCCGCCGCGAGCCGCGCCGTCAGCTAGCGCCGCGCGGCTAGTTAGCCTGCTAGCTAGTTGGAAATTTCGAGTTTGCTTCGGGATCCGGTTCCAGTTCGGGCCGCAGTTCGTGAGGCGGGAAGATGTCGACTAAGGACCAGGGCCGCCTGTCCACCGTGGAAAGACCCATCAAAGGTGAGTTCCGGTCCGGGGTTTGACGCGGTTCTGCGGAGCAGGAAGTCAGCGGGGGCTAGCTGCGGGCTAGCAGTGCGGGGCAGCGGGCTCACGGAGCGGGCTGTCTGCCCGCGCGGCAGCCGGACTGACCGAACCGAGGACCGGACAGCCGCCTGCCGGTCCCGGAGGGTTCGTGAAGGCGGGGCCGCTTCACCGCGGCGCTGCGGGCTGACAGGCGGGACCGCTGCAGAACCGGGACCGTCCCCAGGTGTACCGAAGGGGCGGGCGGAACACCGGAGTCCCGGGTTCTGTCACGAACAGAAGGTTCTGCAGCTGCGGGCCCGCCGGGTCTCCAGGCGGGTCCGGTGTCCCTCGGCTTGCGCACGCGCGGGTCAGGGCGTGGTGTTTACAGGTCGGGCGGTGCGTTTGATGGGTTTAGCGGGTTAGAGAGGCTTATCTGCGGGAGAGCGCCGCGCCGGTAAAGCTGCAGCCCGCGGGAGGTCATGGACCGCCCGTGACCCGCCTCACCTGCGCGCGAGCGCTCTGGCTGCTGCTCCACCTGTTGCCATGACTACCGCGGGCCTCCACTCTCTGTGCAGGGCGGCTGCACGGCAGCTTTCCATCAGTGCAGTCCACCTGTCCAGGTGAGGGGGGACGGACCCGGTCTCTGGAAACATTGGACCCGGCTGGTTCTCCTCAGAACTTCAGCAGAACCTCAGCCGTTCTCCGGGTCAAACATCATCAAAGGTCTGGAGTCTGGTCTGGTTTCTGAGCTGCTGATGCTGAGTGACGGCAGGATCTCCCAGCATGCCGCTGGCCTCTGACGGCGCCTGTGGTTCCGTGACTGATCTGTTCTGGCTGCTTCATTCACGGGCGGGTCCGGGTCATGCTGTGAGCCCAACATCAGGACCACACCCTGCCACCCCCCAGTGTGAAAGTCAGGCAGCCTGGAGGGGGGTGGGGGTAACAGCCATCAATTATAAAACGTGCCATTAATCTGAGAAATGTAGGCGGAGCTTCTGCAGCGACTGCTTTACTGTAAACTCACAAATGAGAGAATTTACTTTATTTCCATTTCAACAAAACTGGATAAAGTTCAGGCCAACCTAGGGCGGAGCAGAACTCCCCCAAGCAGAACCCAGGAGCTGCACGCCTGCAAACGTCTGCAGGCGTCTGCAGACTCCTGCATGTAGATCCAGGGGTCTGCATGCTTGCAGCTGCAGGCATTTCATGCATGCAAAGGCTCTGTCTGCGTGCGTCTGCATGCGTCTGCAGGCCTGAGCACATCTGAGCGTCCATGACGGCGTGCAGACCGAACAGGACTCCTCTGTCTCAGAAGACAAGTCTGAACAGCCTCCTGGAGACCTGAAGCAGAGAAGCTTCTGAACACGAGGAGAGCTGCACAGGCACGGCGGCTAAAGCTCATGATATGGGCTGTCTCTGCTGTAGTGGTGGAGCGGCGCGCTCAGGACCGCCGACCGCTGGCATGTGGAGGAGTCACGGAGCCGGCGTTAACGGGTCGAGGCCGGACCTCAGCCTGACTGATGTGGAGGCGGAGCCTCAGCAGCTCAGCCTGAACAGCTGGTTCCTGTGATGTTAGGATCTCAGCTCTTCCATCAGAGTGAAGTCGGTTTTTGACTGACATGTTTCTTCTTCACCTTTTAGCCAGAAAACACTTTTTTTTAAAAACTTTCTTTGGCATAAATTTGAAGCTTTTGAAGCTCCGCCCACTTTTATGTGTAAACTTTGTGGAAACGGAAGGTTTGGTGTTGCAGTTTGAAAACAGAGATAGATTTAAAATCCTAAATCCCACAGATGTGGTGGGGGCTCATGTCTTCTGGAGGGGGAGCAGGACCTCCTGGATCGATACCTTTGCCCTCAGCTCTGTCTGTCAGGAGCTTTCATGTTCATGGCGTGAGGAGACTGCAGTGAACATCAGATCATCCATTTGGCTGTGTAGGGGGTTCTGTCTGGGTTCTGGTCTTGTTGCCCTCCTGGTTCCAGTCTGGGTCTCCCCCCCCCCCC
>NC_050523.1:320194-330274 GCF_002922805.2 Oryzias melastigma
AGGAGGAGGACGAGGAGGAGGACACAAACACTCCCCAGCATGTGTTAGGATTGTGTGGTTGCTGGTTGGGTCGGGGGGTGGGGGGCATGTTTGTTCATGGTTGAACTTCAGAGTCAGTGGAAGGTTGGGGTTCCTGCTGGGTGAGTTTGTGAGGGCGGAGTCTGTCAGCAGGTTAGTGGGGGTGGAGCTGCTGGTATTTCCTCCAAGGCAGAAGCTGTGGCGGCGCCAACCCCCCCTCCCCCCCATCACACAGCGAGGAAACGGTGATTCGGATTCAAACGGGATGTTCTCCACCACAGTTACAGGAGAACCACATGAATCCCCTGTGATCTGCTGGATCAACTGAGATCTGCTTGATCCTCCTAGATCGGCTGGGTCCACTGAGATCTCACGGATCCTCCTAGATCTGCTGGATCCCCTGAGATCCGGTGGATCCTCTTAGATCTGCTGGACCCCTGAGATCCGGTGGATCCTCTTAGATCGGCTGGACCCCTGAGATCCAGTGGATCCTCCTAGATCTGATAGATCCACTGAGATCTCATGGATCCCTGAGATCTGCTCTGCATCTCAGAGGAGATTTGATGATCTCAGTTGGTGGAAAGATTCAAAAGCTTTTAAAATCTTTATTTACTGTTTCGATGATGAGGACAGAGAGTGACCGGACGTTCCTGGAGAACGGGGGAGGGGCTGAAGGGTTAACGATTAGTTTCAGGTGACGGACATCTGATGACGCAGACGTCATGTGACTCTCCTCACCTGTGGTAGCCGCTTTGTGTCCTCACCTGTTCCTGCGGTCAGAGTTTGAGTCCATCCAGCTGACCTTCAGGTCGGGTCCGCCACGTCCCACGCAGTGCTCCCGGCTGTACGGGGGCTTCTCCGTCACCCCCCACGGGGAGCGTCCCGGTTCTCACCCGGCAGAGACCAGCTGGACACTCGCCTGTGACTGTCTGACCGTCAGGAATCGAACCTTTTGGTTGTGAGGAAGGTTAGTGTCATGCTGCCCCCCCTCATCAGAGCTGCTGTCCCCCGTCTGCAGCGGTGCCGTACCCCCCCGGGACCCGCCTGTCCGTCAAAGACCTGTACGTGGACGGGAGGCCCAGCCTGGAGCTGCTGAAGGCTCACCTGGTGAAGGAGGGGCGCCTGGAGGAGGAGACGGCGCTGAGGATCATCAACGAGGGGGCGGCCGTCCTGCGGCAGGAGAAGTGCATGCTGGAGGTGGAGGCCCCCATCACAGGTGAGCTGCCTCACCTGCAGGTCCACCTGTAGACACAAGGGGTTGAAGTCTAGATTCAGAACTTTATTTAAACTTCAGGAATGAAACAAGAACAGAATCTGACCCAAAAAGCGATAAATGACCATAAAATAAAAGTGTGTCTCATGAACACGACGTCATGGTCCAGGTGAAGGAGAACTTTACTGAAGTATTAATCGAGTTTGATGGTTCAGAAACACACAACAGTTTTTATAAAGTTAAAGACGTTTTATTTTCTTCTGGATAAATGTCATCTTCAGAAACAGAAGAAGCTCAGATGATCCTCTCAAAGTCTGTCATTAAGTTTAATTCTGAGAGACAGCTTTACCCTCAGCAGAACGAGATCGTTCAGATTATTAACCCCAAAAATCATGATGCTGAGTCGGGTTTAGTGACCCGTATTAAGATTTGAACCCACGGCGCTTCAGGCTGAGGGCAGACACTCCACCACCGGTTCAGGACTGAAAGAGTTTGAGGGAAAAGCAGCAGAAAGGTCAGGAGGTCAGGTTCTCTGTGTCCTCTGGGTTCTCCTCTCTGCGTTCTCCTCTCTGCGTTCTCCTCTCTGCGTTCTCCTCTCTATGTTCTCCTCTCTGCGTTCTCCTCTCTGTGTTCTCCTCTCTGCGTTCTCCTCTCTGTGTTCTCCTCTCTGTGTTCTCCTCTCTGTGTTCTCCTCTCTATGTTCTCCTCTCTATGTTCTCCTCTCTATGTTCTCCTCTCTATGTTCTCCTCTCTGCGTTCTCCTCTCTGCGTTCTCCTCTCTATGTTCTCCTCTCTGCGTTCTCCTCTCTATGTTCTCCTCTCTGTGTTCTCCTCTCTGCGTTCTCCTCTCTGCGTTCTCCTCTCTGCGTTCTCCTCTCTGCGTTCTCCTCGGTGGCTGACCTCCTCTCTCTTCCAGTGTGTGGAGACGTTCACGGACAGTTCTTCGACCTGATGAAACTGTTTGAGGTGGGGGGCTCCCCCAGCAACACCCGCTACCTGTTCCTGGGAGACTACGTGGATCGAGGATACTTCAGCATCGAGGTGAGCTCACCTGCAGACCTTCTCACCTGGAGGAGCAGCTGCTGCTCCTGTCAGATCTTTGACCTTCTGGCCTTAGGGGGGAGGAGCCTCTCCTCCTCAGATCATTGTTCTGAACCTCAGAGCTCTCGCCGTCCGTCACGCCGCCGTTCTGTGGTTCCTCTGATTAGATCAGTTCCTCAGAATAACAGCGGCTGCATGTGAGCAGCTGCTTCCTGCTGCTGCAGACGAACGTTCTGCTGCTGCACACGAACGTTCTGCTGCTGCAGACGAACGTTCTGCTGCTGCAGACGAACGTTCTGCTGCTGCTGCAGACGAACGTTCTGCTGCTGCTGCAGACGAACGTTCTGCTGCTGCATACGAACGTTCTGCTGCTGCTGCGGACGATCGTTCTTCTGCTGCTGCAGACGAACGTTCTGCTGCTGCTGCAGACGAACGTTCTGCTGCTGCTGCAGACGAACGTTCTGCTGCTGCTGCGGACGAACGTTCTGCTGCTGCTGCAGACGAACGTTCTTCTGCTGCTGCAGACGATCGTTCTGCTGCTGCTGCAGACGAACGTTCTGCTGCTGCTGCAGACGATCGCTCTACTCGATCTGCTGCTGCTGCAGACGATCGTTCTGCTGCTGCTGCAGACGAACGTTCTGCTGCTGCTGCGGACGATCGTTCTGCTGCTGCTGCAGACGATCGCTCTACTCGATCTGCTGCTGCAGGTCAACCCCTGAAACTCCTCTGAGACTCCTTCATCTTCTGCAGAACAGTTCAGATTCCCTGATGGCGTCGTGGGCGTGTCCTCCTCCTCTTCTTCTTTCTCAGTCTGAGAGCTGCTGTCTTCACTGCAGCAGGACCCCCTCCTCCTCCTGCTCCTCCCCCTCCTCCTCCTCCTCCTGCTCCTCCCCCTCCTCCTCCTCCTCCTGGAGGGTCAGAAACCCAGAGGAGGCGCTCCTCCTGCAGAAGCTCTGAGTTTCCTGCTTCTTCTGACCGTCAGTTGGGTTCAGCCTCAGAGCGGATTGTTCCTGAGGTCTGGCAACAGATCAATGATCACATCAGATAAATCCCAGCCCAATTAAATGATTACTGTCAGCCCGACTCTGCCTGCTGACCTGGAAACGGCTCAGAGGATGATCCTGCGCCCTCAGTACGGTCTGCCAGGCAGGATCTGACGGCTTCCCGTTTGAAGCTTTCAGCGCCTTTCCTCACGAGGAACCGCCGTCTGCTGGTTCCCTTCCGAGGATTTCAGCAGACGGAGTCGGATCCTGGAACCAGATCTGTAGCTCCACAGGAGGAGGAGTTTGGATTCCACATTTGACTCCCGATTCTGTCAAATTCTGACTTACACAATCCCCTTTTTCCCATGAGCCCTTGCAGCAGCCTTCAGAGCCGGAGATGATCTTTAACTCAGGAACACTGTTTGACTCGGTGTTACAGAAATATCCCATCATGCTTTGCTTTTGAGTATCAGAGCTGTGTGTTCCTGATGCTCCTCCTCCTCCTGATGCTGCAGCTCCTCAGGAGAGGAGGAGGCTGTTTCTGGGTGTGGGCGTGGCTAACCTGTGGGCGTGGCCATCCTTTGTGTCTGCAGTGCGTCCTGTACCTGTGGGCTCTGAAGATCAACTACCCCGACACGCTCTTCCTCCTCAGAGGGAACCACGAGTGCCGGCACCTGACGGAGTACTTCACCTTCAAGCAGGAGTGTAGGTCCCTCCTCCTCCTGCGCCTCCCCGTCTCAGCGCTCCTCCTCTGACAGTGTGTGTGCTGCAGGTAAAATCAAGTACTCGGAGCAGGTGTATGACGCCTGCATGGAGGCCTTCGACTGCCTGCCGCTCGCCGCGCTGCTCAACCAGCAGTTCCTCTGCGTTCACGGAGGCCTGAGCCCGGAAATCACCTGCCTGGACGACATCCGGAAGGTGAGCTGGAGCCTGAAGCCACGCCCCCTCTGACCGTCCTGCCGGACTCTAACTTTGGAGAATCGGCAGATCAGTGTCTGGTGTGGGCGTGGCCTCTGGGGGGGGGGTCACAGCAGAACTGGTGTGTGATTGATCTGTCGTCTGCAGCTGGACCGGTTCAAAGAGCCGCCGGCGTTCGGGCCCATGTGCGACCTGCTGTGGTCGGACCCCGGAGAGGACTACGGCTCGGAGAAGACCCAGGAGCACTTCTGCCACAACAGCGTCCGCGGATGCTCCTACTTCTACAGGTAGAATCCTCATGAGCGCTCCTCCTGAAGGAGCAGAAGATCTGTCTCGAGCTGATGACAGATGTTGTCTCCTGATCCGTGATCGGACATTGAATTGATTGTCGTATGATCAGCGCTTTATATTTCCCGCTAGTCATTCCAGGTGAATCCTCTAGTACAGGTGTGCCCATGCCTGGTCCTCGACAGCTACCACCACACCTGTTTACCAGGTGAATCCTCTAGTAGAAGTCTGGAGGTCATGAACGATGACATTTTATTAGTCTGACGAGGAGCACAAAAACGGAGATCCTCAGATTAAATCTGCAGGCGTCTCTCCTGGTTTGTCTTCAAACAACCTCCAAACACATTTAACCCCTTAAGGACTCTGTATCTCTCTCCTCCCCGTAAGCCCAACCCTCTCAGGGTCACCAAACCCTGAGTCTACTCCTTCTGTTTTTCTCTATAATGAGGCTTTAAAAGTTCCGTCTGTTCGTCATTGACACACTTTTGACAAATTAAGCTAAAATAGTTTAATTCTTAAAAATAGAGTCAAAAACCGTCAGTGTGCTGCCCCCTACAGGTTCCATCGAGGTATTACAGCTGATTCTCTAAAAAATCTGATGTTCCATCATTGAGACATGATTGATCATCATATTTATGCTCAGCAGCCATTAGAAAGAGACCTGAATCTGATGAAGATGAATCACAGGACTAAAGAGTGGCTGTGGAGCAGCGGTCCACCTCTCTTCAGAAGATCTCAGGTTCGATTCCTGTCGTGTTCGCTCGTGTGTTGACGTGGGCTGGACGCTGAACCCCAGTCATGGTTACGGATCAGCACAGGTGTTAGACGGTGGAGAACGTAATCGCTCTGAGCCTTCGAGCAAGGCAGTAGAGGGCCGGACGAGTACACACAGCCAACAGTCAAAGCTCAGATGACTAGTGATCTCCTAGTTCTTCTAGTCAATAGTTAACCCTGTAGATGTTGATTAAATGTGTCCATTCAAACGTCTGGATCTGGACTCAGTATCAGCGGATACTCCAGATCAAATGACGAGGAATCAGATTTGTCCCAAAGAAACCTGATCTGGAAATCTCTAATCCTCCAATAAAATCCACTGGCGGCTCCAAACATGTTCTGAGATGATCCTCTGAGGATCTTCTGAGATGATCCTCTGAGGATCTTCTGAGATGATCCTCTGAGGATCTTCTGAGATGATCCTCTGAGGATCTTCTGTCCTCCTCTCTGTTTCAGTTACCCGGCCGTCTGTGACTTCCTGATGAACAACAACCTGCTGTCTGTAATCCGAGCGCACGAAGCCCAGGACGCAGGGTAAGTCTGGTCCTGGTTCTGGTTCTGATGCGGTCCCGGCTCCTCCTGTCGGAGCCTCTCCTGTACCCGTCTGTCTGACCGTCTGTCTGTCTGCAGGTATCGAATGTACAGAAAAAGCCAGACGACGGGCTTCCCGTCTCTGATCACCATCTTCTCTGCTCCCAACTACCTGGACGTGTACAACAACAAAGGTAACGCTTCAGGTAACCGTGGCGACCAGCCGGACCTGCAGGTTCTGACGAGTCTGTCTGCTTCCAGCCGCGGTGCTGAAGTACGAGAACAACGTGATGAACATCCGGCAGTTCAACTGCTCCCCACACCCCTACTGGCTGCCCAACTTCATGGACGTCTTCACCTGGTCGCTGCCGTTCGTCGGGGAGAAAGGTGTGAGGGGGCGCCGAGGGCCCGGTCACGGTTTGAGAGCGGTCTCATGAAGAGGGGGATGCTACGAGAACGTGCACAGAGGCGTGCACGTGTAGTGATCTTCTCTGCTGGTGTTTGCAGTGACGGAGATGCTGGTGAACGTGCTGAACATCTGCTCCGACGACGAGCTCATGTCTGAAGGAGACGACACGTGCGAGGGTAAGCTCCTCCCCCTGAGCCGCTGGTGCGTCCAGGCTCCGCCTCAAAGCGTTTTCCGTTACGAGTGTTCCTGTGAGAGTCGCAGAAAAGAATCCCTGCAGTTTTCCTGCTGGGATTCTCTGACTTCCTGTTTGAAGCTCGTCAAAGACTGTTGACGTGTTCCAGCAGCGTTTCCCTCACGACGGAGGACATTTCAGTTTAAGATGAGGACGGCGTGTCCGAGTTTTTCTTTATTTAAATCACTTGGATCAAGAGCTCCCGCTGTGGGCGGAGCCTCAGTCTTTCTGCTCTGAGTCCTCCGTGAAGGTCTTTGTTTTCCTGGTCTGAGCTGGAATCTGGACCACATGGAGAACTCTACTTCATGTTATGCTAATGTTGGCTTGTGCTAATGAGGCGCTAATCGCTAGCGGGAAAGAGTGCAAACAAAGGCATGCTGGGAAATGAGCCAGGCTAAGTGTCCCAAAAGCAGATTTCTAAGGAGCTCCTTCTGCTCTGCAGAAACTACGTCTTGATAAGAGTCTTTGATTTGAGCTAAAATACAGAAAACGACGAGAAACCATAGAAACCACTTTAAACACAGCAGAACGGTTCTGGTTCACCGTGTGATGTCACCTCTGGATGCTGACCAATCACACGGCAGCGTCTCCTGAAGGAGGTCAGTCTGTGGTGTGACCTCCTCTCTCCTCCTCAGGTGGAGCTCCGGCCGTCAGGAAGGAGGTGATCAGGAACAAGATCCGGGCCATCGGGAAGATGGCGCGCGTCTTCTCCGTGCTCAGGTCGGTTCCTCTCCGCGCCGTGTTTGTTCTTCTCAAATAAAGGTCATAAATGAGGTCAGCAGACGGGATCCCACTCCGTCTTCGCTCCACTTTCTTACAAGGCTAATGACTTCGTCTGATTCTCCCGGGCCTCCTCTGATCCAGCAGAACTGTGTCGCCGTCGTTGGTCCTGAAATCAGGACTGTTCTGGTTCCGTCGTTTCTTTTAGACCTCTGTCAGTCTGACGGCACTGACTCCACTCAGTGGACGGAGGGGATCCAAGTCCTGCAGAAGTGTAGATGTTTCCATAGCAACAGATCATCTTCTAGGTCTGTGGAGAGAAAACAGACTCACTTGGTTTGTGCGTCATCAAAATTATGGAATTCCACAAAACACAATTTACAAATACAGAACTTTACAACAGCTCTAAACTAGACACACAAGTCTTTATAAAGTACACACAAGTCTTTATAAAGTACACACAAGTCTTTATAAAGTACACACAAGTCTTTATAAAGTACACACAAATGGCTTGTTACACGCACACACGGAACAAATCCGGTGTGAGACTCTGTGATGTGTTCGAATGCTACTAGGATGCTGGGTCGTCTTTGAACTTGGATTGTGAAAATCATCTGGTTTAACTTGACATTTTCACACGTTCTTAAACAGATGTTTCTAATAATTCATATAAAAAGTCTAAATATGAGTTCTTCATCAAGAATTACGCTCACAATAATCCAGAGTTGCTCACGGATCCCTGAGTGTGTTTTCTCTCCGTGGCGTTCGGTCGTGTGGTTAAACAGAAGCTTCCATGTCTAATAATGAGTCTCAGCTCTGTAACACCGAGTAAACTCTCTTGATTCTTCATCTGCTGGTTTTTCAGGATCAAACTTAAAAAGTGAAAATGGAGAAAAATGTCCATGAATTCATGAAGGATTTAAAAACTGAGTTTTCACTAAACAGATTAAAAAATGACAATAAACCATAAATTACCTTCAAACAAAAACTCTCCACAGGAAGCCCCGCCCACATTACCTCCTTCACACAGACTCCGCCCTCAGATGTGATGATGACATGAAAACGTCATGTTTTCAGATGAATCTGTGGATCCATCCGGAACAGGAAGTGGGCGTGTTCTGGTCACTTCATATCTAAACGGCTTTATGAGGATTTATTGAGACTTTTTAACGTTTTCATTTTACAAACTAAATATGTTTTATTGAAGTTTTCCTGAAACAATGAGTCATCAGTTTTTAAACCAATTATAAGATACGACTTTTCCTAACTTATTGATCATTTTCATTTTTGGGAGTTTTATTTCTTTTTTAAACACGTTTTTGCTTTAGAGGATTCTGGCGCTCTGTGGTTTTTGGCGACCTCTGCTGGACAAACTGAACTCCAGTTCTGCTGTAAAGTCGGGGGAGGGGACTGAGGGTTTCCCAGCATGCACTGCTCTGGCGTGTCCTCCGGTGTGACGGCGCTGTGTTTTCAGGGAGGAGAACGAGAGCGTGCTGCAGCTGAAGGGGCTGACCCCCACGGGGACGCTGCCCCTGGGGGTGCTGTCCGGAGGACGACAGACCATCCAGCACGGTGAGCCCCGCCTCCTCATGACCTTTGACCCGCGCTCACGCTAACCCCCCACGCCTGCACCCCCACACTAACGTCACCGCAGCACAGAGACCAGCTGTCAGTCTGTGTTCCTACGCTCCCTGAACGCACCACCACAAACCAGCGTTGAAGCCGGTTCCTACCTGGGGGGCGTCGGCATGTTTACCTGATGCCCCCCAGTCTGGGGCAGCAGGAGCAGACTCTGCTCTAACCCCTCCCTGATGATGATGATTGTTGTTGTTGTTCGCCTCTGAAGGTGTTAACCTGTGTGGGCGGGGCGGGGGGCGGGGTTTGTGATGACTGACTCATGACTGACCTGTAACCTTCTCTCCATGTTTGGGCATGCCGCTCTGCTCACGCTTACACAGCCACCGTAGAGGCAGAGGAGGCACGAGGTACGCAACCGCCGGCGTGTCAGTGCACGCACACACGCACACGTGCACACACACTCACACATCTATTGAAGCTAGAACTCCACCGTTCAAAGTTTGGACTCATTCAGACCTTTTTGTTCCCATAAGTTCTACTTTCTTCACCAGAGACCTGATCTCAGACGTTAACAGATCAGAAACATTTAAACTAAATAATGTTCATCAAAGAATCCACACCTTCTATTGGACCCCAACCCTCTAGAAGCCCCTCCCACTGCTAAGATTGGCTGGATGGACCCTTCTTGGTCAAGCCCCTCCCACAGCAGCTCTGTGTTTCAGATCTGTCCTTTTATCCTGAAGCACCAGCACCAAAGGAACCCCAGACTATCATGGTACCCTCACCGTGTTCCGGCATCTTCTGTCTCACTGATGTTCTTCAGTCGGATCCAAACTCCTCAGAATTTGTCCGTCCAGAACTCTGTGAGGCGTTCGGTTCTCTAACTCCTCCCTCAGTTGTACAGCAGGACCTCCCACTTCTCTTCCACCCTCTTAGGGCCTGTTTGTGCTGTTCTCTAATAGCACACTCGCTGAAGGAAACCTTCAGTTTCTGGGGGATTTCTCTCATGGAATCTCCTTCATCTCCAAGAACAGACAGTTTCACGTTTCATCCACTCACAACGGGATCTCCAGATCCTCCGAGGAAGATCCGTTTAGATCTTCTGTTTCCAGCTGAGCTAACACGGGATTACAGTCACAGATTACAGTTATCCTCACAGGAACGTTTCTGTCTGACTCCAAACTTCTGAACACTAGTCAACATGAAAACACAAATGCATTTATCAGGACCAGTTCTGGTTCTGGTTCTCTAACAGACCCGTGCCCCCTCCCCCACAGCAATCCAGGGCTTCAACCCGCAGCACAAGATCCAGAGCTTCGAGGAGGCCCGCGGTCTGGACCGGATCAACGAGAGGATGCCCCCCCGGCGCGACAGC
>NC_050523.1:333253-336709 GCF_002922805.2 Oryzias melastigma
GGGGGGGGGGGGGGTGGATATGCAGTAAAATAGTGCAGGTTTGCAAGCAGGGGGTTATAGGTGCAGCCAGCAGGTCAGCGGCTCGGTCCAGGTCGGGATGCTCCTCCGGTTGGTTAGTACGAGCCCGGCTGGAGATCTGAAGTTCCGACCCGGTTCCTCCTGGTCCAATCAGAGCTTCAAGTATCACTGAGAACGAGGTCACTTCCTGTTAGAAAAGCGAGGCTTTCTTCTTCAGTTCATTTCGTCTCCATAGCGACAGACGGTCGAACTCGGCCACGGGCATCCCGAACACGCGCTGGAAGTCCTCCGCCGACAGGTGCCTCTGACGGGACACAAACACCCCCCCAGCATCAGCGAGGCCGGCACGCACACGGACTCAGACGAGACGCCATCTCACCTCCAGACGGGTGCGGTCCACTCCGGGGGGCAGCTTGGAGCGCCCCCTGTGGGTCACAATCAGGGCCTCGTAGGGAAGAATCTGTCCAGAAAAGAAGAGTTGTGAGGCGTTCAGGGTCTGCTGGGACGTGTGATGTCATCAACACGTCTGTCATGACAGCATCACCTTCTGCTCCAGGATGCTGGGCAGAGAGTTTCCTCGGTCCATGCGTTCCCGCCGAGACTCTCCGTTCTGCAAAGACAAGAAGACGTCTGCAGCAGTTCCACCACGCAGCAGCAGGGGGCAGCAGGGAGACAACGCAGACACTCATCTGAGGAGCGTTTTAATATATTCTGAAGATCCATGACAGGCAACAAAAACGAAAGATAGTAAATGAAATAAAGCAAAAATATCTTAGTGTGAGGAAAAGTCACATTTAAAATAAAATTCCTCCTTTCAGAAGCAGAGCGAGGTTTAGAGCATGCTGGGAAAGAACGCCGCAGCCATGCACGAGCGTGCACACACACACACACACACACACCATGCTCACCTGAGCAGCTGCTGAATGCATAAGAAAAGGAGGAGAGACGAGATCAGAGCAGAAATCTGTTTTTATCAGTAAATACGTTTCTAAAGACTTTCTCTGTTCAACAGATTCTTTTGATTTTCTGTCAAAGCTGCAGGAACCTCCTGTCAGCTGATCGTTGGAGGGCGGGGCTTCGTACCTGCTGGACCTTTGTCTCCATCTGTGGAAAACTCTGCCGACTGCATCTGAAACACAAGCAGTAAACTCCCATGATGCACTCTGAGCTGCTCCCAGGACCAAACGCGTTCGTCAGGTTTGCAATCATGAATTAATAATTCATGATTATTCATGATTATTAAAAATCAATTATTAATAATTCTATGTTTATATATAAACAAACGTAGAACCGTCACCGTTCTGTGAACTCTGATGATAAACCTGAAAGCGTTCTTACTCTGGTCAGAGCCGAACGTGACGGAGACTTTGAAGAACCTGCAGACAAACCTGGAAAAGAGAAGACCAGAACTGAGAGAAGCTCCGCCCACAAAGACTGCAGGCACAGACTGACTCCTTCAGACGAGTGTTTCCGACTCACTGCCGTGCATGTGCGTCCTGTCAGGAAGGGACTGTGTCTTCCTCCGGAAGTTGACAGCTTTTTCCTTCTCCTCCTTCAGGATCAGGCGGCCCAGGTTGGACTGGATCTGAAGATGCAGCAGCAACAACAAGGGCAGAAGGTCAGAGGTCACATCTCATGGTGTTAGACAGGTGGTGACCCTCAGAACTGGTCTGCGGTTCTGATCCGGCGTGTCTGGATGAAGGTCGGCAGAGGTCACTGACCTTCTGCAGCTCCTGCTCCTGCAGCGTCTCTGCTTCTTCGCTCAGGTCTTCAAACTCGTCTTCCTCCTGCAGCTTCTTCTTCTTCCACTCGATCTCTGTGGGGGGAGGGGCCGGGGTCAGAGCGTTCGGATCGGTACCCGGCCGTCCGAGCGTGTCAGTGCGCTGTTACCCATGGCGGCCAGCGAGGGGGGGCAGGGCCAGTACTCGGTCTCGATCTTGGAGGGCATGTTGGGGTCGGGGGGCTGGGCGGCGGGGAACTTGGCGGACTTGACCACGCTGCTGCCCTCGCCGTGTTTGAGGGCGTCTGCAGACACACAGAAGCTGCTGAGCGGCGGCGAACACGGACACGTGACACACGGACTGAAGCTCACCCTGTTTGTAGATGGGGGGCTTCCTGTAGATGTTGGTGCCGTTATCTGGAAGGAGAGCAGAACTTTGAGAACCGCAGAAGAACCGGACCGGAAGGTTCTGGTTCCTGCAGCTGAAGAGTTTCAGACCAAAACCTGAACGTTGACTTCCTTTAAATGAAACTTTGATCATCATCTCTGTCCTTTAGTGGTTCAGTCTAATGCAAGAAGTGGGAGGGGCACGTCGACCTGATAACTCCGCCCACTTTAATGTGAATGGGCTGGACTACATTAAGATCATTTGGTTCCACCCACCTGTCAATCAAACAGAACTACTAGAAAACTGATCTGAGAAAAGGTAACTGATTGACCCCCCCCCCCCCTCGTTGGTGGAAATGCAACATCAGGAACTTCTTGGTTTATGTGTCAAATTAGGACATAGAGGGCGGGGCTTAGTCCGATGTGAGAGTAACTTCCCTGATAGCTGACTGTGCACGTGTGTTTGCATGTGTGTGTGCATAGGTGTGTGCACGTGTATGTGTGTGTGTGCGCGTGCACGTGGGTGTGTGTGCGCGTGCACATGCGTATGTGGGGGTGTGCACGTGGGTGTGTGTAGGTGCGCGTGTGTGTGTGTGTGTGTTCTCGTGCGCGTGTGTGCGCGTGCACGTGCGTGGCTCTCACCTGGGTGGTGGAAGTGCTGCAGGCTGGTGCTGATCTTGCGTCCGGCCTGCAGCTGCAGCGTGGATCCTCCAGGTGAGCCGCTCTCGCTCTCCGCTCGCCGACCTTTCACCTGGACAGAGAAGATCCGGGTCACGGTTCTGACCTGCCGCTCATCCAGGTGCTGTTGCCGCTCTTACCTCAGGAGACACGGCGGGCGACATGGCGGGAGGAGAGAGCGAGCGCTGCAGAGACAGACAGATTCCGCTGAGTCAGCGTTCACAGACGCCGCCGTCACATGACCAAACAACCATCTGAAACACGCCGCTGTGTCTGAGGAGGCCTCCATCAGTCCTTCTACGTGCATGAGCGCGTGTGCACGCACCTCTCTGCGGGGAAGGTCGAGCGGGGAGAAGCTCAGGTGAGGCTGGTAGGTCATCAGGTCGGGCCGCTCCACCTGCAGGATGGCTTTGTCTCTGGGCAGCGCCGCCAGGTCTTTGTAGCCCACCACCTGGTCGTTCAGCCGGGTCTGTCATCACGCACACGCACGTGCACACGCACAAAAACACGTTTCCTCTCAGCAGGAACCTTTTCCAGAGAAATCTGTGTGTTTTCTGAGCTCTGTGAGTTGGGTCTGTGCAGCAGAACCTTCTGACCCGATAACATCCCAGAGGTCACCTAAACACTAAGAACTCCCTATTGACATCCCAGAA
>NC_050523.1:340560-363736 GCF_002922805.2 Oryzias melastigma
ACAAAGTGAAGGTTTAAACGGAGGTAATCCAGCAGGATCAGAACCTCCTCATCTGGACTCCTCGGGATTCTCCCCTCACTCCTATGAACTGAGGGATTAGCGGGTCGAACCTCTTCCGGACCATCGGAACCGGGACGTTCACTGATGTTCTGTGGAAATCCACCGGAAGCGTCATCAGATTAAAGGGCAGATTATTCGGGAGCCGCGCGGCCGCCCCGCGTGCGCAGATGCTCTTCATCAGTCAGATTCTACCGCTCAAGGACGCGCGTGCACGCGGAAAGGCGTGATGATGAAGAAGAGCAGACCTTCATCTGGTCGAAGGCCCGCACGAGCCCGACAGCACGCGACAGCCCGCAGATCAGCTGTTTGTGTTCAGACGGACGGGGGGGTCTGCGGCGGTGAAGGCGCGTGATGCTCGCATGCGGGAGGGGGCACGGTCCTACCTCACAGGCGCGCGGGGGAGCAGACATCCAGGAGCGGAGCGGGAGGAGGAGAAGGCTGTGACCCTCAGCGGGAGGACGAGGAGGAGGAGGACGAGGAGGAGGAGGTGTTCCTGTTGCTCCGCCGTCCACAATGATGCGGGGAGGGGGCCAGAGGGGGTGGGGGCGCCAAGATGACGCAGCGCGACGTCTGTCTGCGTCCTCCAGGCACGCGCGCGGCGGAGAAGCCTCAGTCACGTGACCCTGTCAGGCGGAGACAAACCGGGAGCTCCGCGGTTCACGGACGGTTGTTTCCGCGGAACAAATCCCGCCGCTAACAGGACTGCGCATGCGCCGATGTGGTGAAAACATACAAAACTATAAAAATACAAAACAGAACAGAATTCTAAATCAAAGTCACGATTATTCTAAACTTTTGAAACTCTGAATGTGTGCTCTGGCGGGTAAATGTTTCTAATTAGTTCCTGCATGACGTCATCAGCCACTATCAGCTGGTTTTCTGCTGGAAACGGATCTTGTTTTCTAATCGGATTGAAGACTTCCTGATCAGATTGGATTCTGTAAAAACTCATTTCTGAAGATTCTCCTGTGAACTCAGACAGTCGCTCTTTTATTCGGAGATTTCTCTGCTCTTCTTTGGGAACACGTTTAATTCCACCAACATAAAAACGACCTTAAAGTTTGTAATAAATATATGATTTATCCTCTTTATATTTTACATTCATTGACGTTTATTTCTTAAAATCCCAAATTTGTTTTTATTTTTGGAGTTCAGACTTTACCTTAAAGTATGTTTTTAAAAAGCTGTAAAATATTTTGAAATGGGATTTCTTATTTAAACTCATAAACCTAAATTATTTCTAAAGTCAAGTTTTAATAAAAACGTATGATTTTCAAGAATTTGAGCCACACGCACACGAGGCTATTTCTAACGAACAGATCTTGATATACTTGTATTTATTTATTCATACCTCTGCAATGTATTTGAGTTTGTATTATCTTTGTAATAATGTATAATGTATATTCATATTTATGTATTGAACTGTGTTTACAATAAAGTTTAAGAAAAAAAAACATGTTCTATTTTTGACTTAAAAAACTTTAAAATAAGTTTTCTGAACTCTGAACTTAAAAAAACGATTTTTAAGGGACCAAGAAACTTTATTTGATGTTATTTATTAAAATTTGTAAAAAGCAAAACACCAAAAATATGATTTCAAAATACATAAACAAAATCCTTAAAACGTATGAAAATGTATTGAATCAAAAATATATAAAAAGCTCTTTATGAACCTACATTTATTGATGTTAAATACATTTTTTAAATCATATTTTTGTCCATTTAAATAATTGAATTTCTCTTATAGTTCTGCTTTTCCCCGTGTGTCCTCTGGGTGGCGCTGCCTTAGCTGGATAACTTTGGTTTTCACCGGATGTTACGTCGTCAGTTGTCAAAGCTAAATGATGTTACAGATGTCTCACTCTGTCATGTTGTTTCACCATCAAACTTAAAACTCACCTTAAACAAAGGATATTTAATCTAAAATTACAGTAAAACTCTTATATTTCTGACTCAAATTCTTGAATAACTGAAGTTTTTATGGAAACTTTACTTTAGAAATAATTTTTGGTTCTAGAGTTTCACAAGTTCTGGACGGATTCCTCTGTCGTAACAAACGATCTTTGATCTGCAGCCATGGCGTCGCAGGACGGACTGGCGGCTCTGGTAAAGCTTCAGACACGGAGTCCGTTCTCTGCGGACAGAGTTCTTTATCCGAACCGCTTCGGTACCGAATGTAGAACCAGTCCGACACTCACACAACTTCAAACAAAGCCGCCGCGTGTTAGCGAACGGTAGTTAGCTAGCCCAGCACGTGCTGGACGGACGCGCAGGTAAACATTGACGTGAGTCGGTAACGCCTCAAGCCGGTCCGGTTCCGTGGATCGAACTCTCCTCAGTTTAGTTGGTAGACATCCTGATCACCTCCGGCTCCTTGTCTGGGTTGGCGGTGGGAGCATCATGCTGCGGGTTTCAGACATTAGAACTCTTGGTTTTCCTTCATGGTTACTGCAGCCGCCGTGATGCGTTCACTGACACGGTAACTGTAACCTGTTGTGTCCACAGGGGGTGGAGGGAGCCTCCGCTGCTGCGCACGCGCTGTCTCTGCCTGCAGAAGCGTATGGAAACGACGTACGTGCACGTGAGCGAGCAGCTTTGTGTGCGCTCCGGATCCGCGCGTGACCGGCTCTTTTTGTGGTTTCAGCCTCGACTGGAGGCGATGTGGGCGATGAAGGCCTACAACCACGCGGAGGTCTACTTCAATGTAACGTACCTGATTGTTGTTCACCTGAGCTGAGGCCCCGCCCCCCCGCGGGGTCAGCTGCTTTCAGTGCACCTGGATGCATTCTGTGGAGCAGGGGGCGTGACCTGCGCGTGACCTGTGTCTGCCCTCCCTGCAGCTCATCTCGTCCGTGGACCCGAAGTTCCTGAAGCTCACTAAGCTGGACGACCGAATCTACTCCAGCTTCAGGGAGAGCTTCAAAGATCTGGACGTCAAACAGCTGAAGGAGGACGACCTGAAGTCTGACCAAGCCAAGGAGGTGAGTGTCTGAGCGCCGCCGTGTGACGGTGCATCCTTACCCATAATGCAGTGGGGTTCGTGACAAACGATGGTTTGTTGCAGAGGTGGCGTCCGTTCTGCAACCAGTTCGAGGGCCTGGTGGAGGACTTCAACTACGGCACGCTGCTGCGCCTGGACAGCCAGAAGGGCTACAGCGAGGAGAACAGCATCTTCTGTGAGTCCAGCTGCTAAAGCAGGCAGGCTCCGCCCACAAACTGACACACCGCCTCTCTGCTCGCAGCCACCAGGGTGCAGTTCTTCGCCATCGAGATCGCCCGCAACAGAGAAGGCTGCAACGACGCGGTCTTCAGGTCCAAAGGCCCGCCCAGCTGACGGACCGGGTCGGACCTCCAGCGGTTCTGGTGGACGTCTACGATTCGGCGTTCACACAACATCCTCGTTTCTTCATTGTTGCAGCCTCAGACCTTCAGACAGGAAGTGACATCACAAACTTTCTCCTCACGTGAAAGCGCCGTGCCTGTTTTTGCTTTTTTGAAACAAAGAAAATAAAATCTGAATCTGTCGTCTGAGTTTGTGACTCGTGAACTTCCTGCTGAAGACGGGACAGAACCGGGTCTGGATCTACAAGAACTTCAGTCCACCTCGAACAGGAAGTGGAGCAGAAACATCAGATCGTCATGGTTTCCAGACGTGGTTCTTTAAGATCCAATGGTTCCACCCGTCGTCATCTGCTCGCGTTTTAGCGGGTTTGGATCAGCGCCGCATTCCGACAGGAAGTTCCTGTTTACGCGGCGACGGGTTCACCGGTCAGACGCGTTTTGGCCTTCAGAGGTCAAAGGCCGCATCAGGACCACGCCTCCACACGACCTTTGGCTGCTGATGGAGCTGTGAGGACAAACCGTTTGACAAAGTGACGTTTGAGATGAATGACGAGTGGGCGGAGCAAAAAATCAATGAGGTTTATTTGCAGTCACAATGCTGACACTATAGTAGCAGACATCCAGAGGACTCGAACAGCGACTCGAACAGCGACCCGCTCCGAGGAGCCGACACATTCACGTCAGGGACACAAACGGGAACAACGTGAGCGCGGAAACACGGCGAGTCTGTCGCCGGCGGACGCCGCCCGGCCACGGCGGGCTCCCCCAGGCCCGCCTCCACGCAGCCGCACACACACCAACACAGACACACAAACCGTGGCGGTCGGAGCTCCCCCTGGAGTTCACTGTCACACACACACCAGAAGGACTCGCAGGACCTGAAGGGGGCCGTCCCAGAACCGAGCCCAGAGTGTAAACAACAGCAGGCCCGCCGGAGCCAGGGAGGGGGCGGAGCTACATCACACGTAATGCAGCGGCAGGCCTGCGCTTGAGGCGCGTGCACGAGGGGTTCTGCTGCTTTTCTGGGGGGAATTTGGCAGAACAGTTCCTGGAGCGGTTCTGGAGGTGGATCGGTTCTGAAGGAGGAGCGGGTCTGGTGGAGCGGTTCTGGAAAGTCTTCGTCTCCTCAGCTCCTCTCTGCTCCGTGAAGTTAGTCTGTGATGAACCGCCCCACTAGTGTCAGGAAGGCGGCGCCGGACGTGTTCTGATGCTCCTGCTCGCCATCTTCCCATCCTAAACGGACAGAACTTCAGAAGTTCTGGTGAGGAAAAGCAGCAGAACCCTCAGGAGAACCCCCTCCCCCTCTGCTGGCCCCGCCCTCACCTGCCCCCCACACAGACACGTTGCACTAACTCACTACTGTAAAAAGCTCAATCACGCGGTTCTGCCCCCCAGGTTCAAAGTGGATTTATAAACATTGTTCAAAATGTTACCAAAAAATGTACACTTGGTTTGTGTTTCTATACAAGGCAGGCAGAAGCGGGTTACTACGGTTACCGGCGCTCTTCCCGTGTCAACACTCTCCCTTCAGTGACCGAGTGCTCAGACATGCAACCCCCCCGCCCCCACCTCCCTCCCCCCTCTGTGAAGGAGCCAATCAGGCGCAGACTGGCTTTAGAATACATCTGTATATATTTATATATGCTTCTATCAAAAAGGGGGCGGGGAGTCGAACCGGCGGCACGTCAGGGGGCGGGGGAGGATCCCCAGGCGTCCGGGCCCGGGGAGGGGAGAGGGAGGCGAATGCAGAGACGGGGGAGGAACGGGGCGGGGGACGGGGGCGGGGCCAGCAGCCAGGTGAGAGTCTGCTGTGAGGAATGTCAGCTCATCATGTCGTTGCTGTTGACGCCGTACGTGGAGTTCTTCATGCTGTCGTTCACCTCCCGCCGGAACACCGACAGGTTCTGGGTGAACCTGGACACGCAGACACAGGTCAGGTCAGCAACGGATTTTCACTACGATTTCTACACAAACGTCTTCAAGTCATTAAATGTTCATTCATCTGTCCTCTGCTGACTTGTGTAACTGAAGCTGCAGGAAATGATGCGACAGCAGGTTTTCTTCTGACGCAGATCATCAGATGATTACATCATAATGTTTGGAGTAAAAGATGAATTGGATTAAAAAAGTAACATTAAATGATCTGAAATCAATGATCTCCTCAATCACAATCAGAGACCCCGAGACCTTCATAACGACCCACCTGTCCCGGTTCTTGGTCAGCAGGTTCCTCTCTATCCCCTCCATCAGGTTCTCGAAACATAAGTGCATGGCCTGCTGCTTCTCCGGAGGCTGGCTGTTCACGATGCTGTTCCTCAGGTCAGCGAAATACTGCAGACACGGAAGCACGCAGGCGTTAGCATACGGAGACGTTAGCGTTGAAAGACGTTAGCAAACGGAGACGTTAGTGCTGAAAGACGTTAGCAAACGGAGACGTTAGCGTTGAAAGACGTTAGCATACAGAGACGTTAGCGTTGAAAGACGTTAGCATACGGACACGTTAGCGTTGAAAGCCGTTAGCATACAGAGATGTTAGCGTTGAAAGACGTTAGCATACGGAGACGTTAGCGTTGAAGGACGTTAGCATATGGAGACGTAGGCGTTGAAAGACGTTAGCATACAGAGACGTTAGCGCTTACATACCTTAGCATACAGAGACGTTAGCGCTGACATACGTTAGCATACAGAGACGTTAGCGTTGAAAGACGTTAGCATACAGAGACGTTAGCATTGAAAGACGTTAGCATACAGAGACGTTAGCGTTGAAAGACGTTAGCATACAGAGACGTTAGCGTTGAAAGACGTTAGCGTTGAAAGACGTTAGCATACAGAGACGTTAGCGTTGAAAGACGTTAGCATACAGACACGTTAGCGTTGAAAGACGTTAGCATACGGAGACGTTAGCGTTGAAAGACGTTAGCATTCGGAGACGTTAGCGCTGACATACGTTAACATACAGAGAAGTTAGCGTTGAAAGACGTTAGCATACAGAGACGTTAGCGATAAAAGACGTTAGCATACAGAGACGTTAGCATACAGAGACGTTAGCGCTAGCAAATGTCAGCACAGGTAAACCTTAGCTAATGCAGACGTGAGCATACGCAGACATTAGATCACACAGAGATTAGCTGCATATGTTAGCTCACACACATTAGCATACACAGACGTCAGTACTGGCAGATGTTGGTTTAGACAGATATTAGCTTATGCAGATGTTGGTACACATAGACATCAATACAGAGACCTTACAGTACAATGACATTAGCGTTAGCAGATGTTAGGGTATGCAGACGTTACCACAGGTGGATGTCAGTTTACACAGATGTTAGCATATGTAGAGGTTAGCGCTGGCAGACGTTACAGTACACAGATGTTAGTGCACGTAGCCGTTAGCACAGGGAGACTTTAGCAGACAGAGACGTAGGCGAACATTAGCGTAGCCAGACTTTAGCTAATCTAGATAGCATACAAAGACATTAGCTCATGCAGATGTTAGCTCACACACATGCTAGCATACACAGATGTTAGCGCTGGCAGATGCTGTTGTACACAGACGTTAGCTTATGCAGATATTAGCGCACACAGACGTTAACTCAGGCAGACGTTTGCGCTGGCAGATGTTAGCCCACGCAGCTCTGAGAGTTTGGGGGAGGGGCAGGTTTCAGCTCACCTTCTCGTTCAGGAGGATGAGGCCGAGCAGAGGTCTCGACATGGACCACTGGTTCCTGCAGTCCTCAAAGATGATGATGTTGAGGACCGTGGACAGCATCTGCAGGAGAAGCACAGCCTGAACACCACGGCGGGTAGGGGTGGGCGGGCAGAAAGAGGGCGGGACTCGGGCTCAGCTGACCTGCTGGATCATCTCCGGGTGCTGCTGCATGATGTGGAGGAAGCGGTCGTCCGTCGCCATGGCGGCGGGCCTCTTCTTGGTGGAGCGCGACAGCTGCTTGAACAGGTAGGTGACGATGTGGTCCAGACTGGAGCAGCAGCCGGTGCACACCATGGTGTCTGCAAACACAGCCATGAAGCAGCAGCAGAAACCAGCAGCGGGCGCCGCGGGGGCGGGGCTTACCCAGCGCCGTCAGGCCCTCAGAGATGGACGACAGGATGTACATGACCACGTGCGGCTCCAGGCTGGCGATGAAGTTCATGTGGTCCTGAGTCAGCACCTCCAGCAGCGAGTAGAAGGACTGGCTCAGCTTGGGATAGTCCTGCAGGAAGCAGAACCGCTTCAGAACTAGAGCTGCCACAAACGAGGATTTACTAGTCGACCGATTATAATCTGATTATTTTTCAGATCAGTCGACTAATCGGGTAAACTGGATGTAAAGAACTCATCTCAACCATCATTAGCTTTAAAAACTAAAAACTAGATATATAGCATTACCTGTGATTAGTGTGAATGCTGTTAGCTGAATTAAGCAGCTGAAGATGCTGAAACTGATAGTCAGCTAAAATATTAGCTAAATGCCGAATCAGCATAAAAACTGAAAAAAGCCTCAGTTAGCCATCACGGCTAGCATGTAGCTGAAATATTAGCTAAACTCCAGAAATGACTAAAAAACCTTAATAAATTCCACAACAGTCCAAAAAGATGCAGAATGCCGTCATACTTTACTACTCTGACTCCATATAAAGTAACGACTAGTCGACTGCCCCCCCCCGTGGGATTAATAAAGGAATCTCGAATTTTAACACTCGATTCATCGGGGCAGTCCTATTTAGGACCAGAACCAGACCGGTTCCAGACTCACGAGAAGCTTTCAGACACGGCGGCCGGTTCTGGTATCAAACATTCAAACCTCTGTTCCTACAGGTGAAAACACCTGACAATCCATCAGCGCAGTAGGGGGCGTGGCCTCACATGAGTCGATTGAGAGCTGGAAGCCTCTGTTCTCTTTTATGGAAACAAACAAAACTCAGAACAACCGGCTACCGCTAACCTCACTGATTTCTCATGCACAGCCGAGTACGTGCACGCCCTCATGAGGTGGAGACCCCAACGGCTGAAGCTCCGCCCAGCAGCAGCTGATGCAGAGGTCACAGTGAGGGGAGGCTCTGAAGGTGACTGACAGTTCCAGAGAGCGGAGGTCGTCCGAGCTCCCTCCAGGTGAACGTACCAGCAGGTCGCTGTGAGGGATGGACAGCAGCAGCTTGATGAAGGTCTGCAGGGCGTTGTCCAGAGCGTCATCGCCGTACAGGCGGAACACCCCGAAGTTGACGTAGTTCCCGCTGAGCACGGCCTTCAGCATGGTGAAGCACACGCTCACGCCCTTCAGCTTCACGCCGTACACCTGGTCCTTCGGGACCTCCCCCAACGTCAGGATACGGTTCCCTGAAAACACAGAGTCTGTCAGAACCGCCCCTTCCGTCCTGTGGGTGGTTCCGCCGGGTTGGTGGTACCATAGGTAGTGATCATCTTGCTGGTTTCTCTGAAGAGCAGGATGCCGTTTGGCGAGGAAACGTCAAACTGGAGCCTCTGGGATCTGCAGGAGCAGAGAGACTTCAGAAAGCTGCTCAAACGAGCATGACGGAGCGTCCGGGGGCGGAGCTTCACCTGTTGTGCACCAGCTCGGCCATGAGCTTGAGGACAGGAGTGGTGCAGGCCGGGTCGTGGTACCAGAGCTCGATGGCTCGCTGCAGGATGGGCATGTAGGCCGGATACCTGCAGAGATGCTGAGGAAAATCCAGCAGACGGCAAAGGGAACGAGATGCAGCTGCAGACGCTGCAGACTGCGCAGACGCTGACAAGGATACATCCAGTCGAAGAGCATCATGAAGCTGGTCTTAGCGTTGAAGGCGAAGGCGATTCCTCGCAGGTCTCGCACCAAACCCACCAGTGTCCTCTGGAGGGGGAGGGGCGTCAGACACACGTCTACTGTCATGTTGTGCACGTGCCACGTGTGCATGCGTGTGCACATCCGTGTGCGTGTTTGTGTGTCACCTTGGCTTCCTGCTCGTTGAACGTGTTGGTGCTCAGCATCTGAGCGACGGCTTCAAACGCAGCGGTGAGGGGAAGCATGAACTGTTCAAACTGATCCTCGTCCTCTCCTGTCAGGACAAGAATAAAACCTTCAAATCCACAAAACAGAAGTTCAGCTTCACAGCTTTCAAATCTAAAGATGAAGCAGAAACATCAGATCAATGCACATCCTCAATCCTGTCAGAATAAAAGCCTCCAGAATCAAACAAACTCAAGATCATTCTGATCAAAACTTCATGTCAAATTCTCTAGATTCAAAGAATTGATCCTGAATCAAAAATCAAACTGACAACCTATAAATAAGGGACTTGATTGATTAAAACATTAACTCATTAATCACGATTATTATTATTATTTTTGTTACAGAATTTTCCACTTATTGTCTACAAATGATCATAATATGAAATCACACGCAAAATTATACATTTACAATGTTTATTTCTTACCAGTTGGAGCCAAAAACTCATTTTTTTCTACATTTGAATTTTCTGCATTTTGAATTTGAAAGACTTATTGTACACTTATATAACACTAACTTTATTTAGTCATGTTTCCATGTTACATTCACACACTAGACATAAAAACAAGCAAAAACAGAAAATTCCGTCTGGAAAAATTGTATTCATTTTGCTGTGGAAACTCCACAAACATTTAATTAAGTCTTTTTACAACATCGAATGAAAGTTTTAGCTGTAATTTTATAAAAACAAGAAGAACAAACTAAACATGTTTCTGAATGAAAATACTAAAATAATTCAGGCTAAAGTCACAGACTCCTTTGGGACACATACATTTCTGTTGATAGAGGAGCATCCCAGACCTCACAGCTCCATGATGAGATCTTTCTTATGTGGATTCAGCCTCCAGGAGGCTCAAAAATGAGAATTTCTTTCCTAAGAGCTCTGCTGTCTGACTTTTTTCCTGGAATTCTGTTATTTATTTTCTTTTTAATGTCGTTTTTTTCTCTCATAAGTTTTTCTATTAAAACTATTAAAGGAGGTTTTTAGGTAGAAGTTTGATCCAGCTGCTAAGCTGGAATCTGCTCACAGGTGGGGGCGTGTCTGTCCACCCTGAACTGTTCGCCTCTCATAACAGGAGGGGGCGGGACTTTCAGGATGACCTGTAGAGTTTCTCCCATTTTTGGACAACTCCGTGTTCGTTGTTGTAGAAAATTCATGTTGGTCTCCATCCCAAAATAAAATAATAAGTTTCCTCGTCGTATTTCTAATAGCAGACAGCTCTTGTTGAGCGTAAACAGCTGAGAGAGGTCATGTGGGTTCAGCTGATAAACAGTTTTTAGGACCAGAAGAGTCTCTGTCTTAATTTGAAATATTTTTAGGAACAGAAACACTTGAGACGATAGCTGTATTTTATTCTGAAAGGTTTCAACTATTTTTTAAATTTTCTTTTTAAGTAAAAAAAAACAAAAACGTCTAACTTTTTCTGTAAAAACAATCAAATGTTGAGCTCAGATTTTGATTTGTGAGATTTTAGGCCCAGTGTGTTCATAAAGATTTGAAGATTCACACAGGTGAGGTCGTGGTGAAAGAAATGATACAACAAAAGAACAGTTTTTAAGTCCAAATCCAAACAAAAACTTCCCTGAACTCCCGAACATGTAAACATTCCAGTTCCCGACCCTGATTCCTGATTTCATGTCTGTACATACCCAGGTCCACCATGAGGAGGCGCCCCAGAGCCGTGTAGAAGGTGGTCCGGCACCTCATGTCGCTCAGGTTGGACTGATTGTTGACCCCGAGGAAGGAGAAGTGTTCGCTCTGCAGCAGAGACACAGCAGAGTCAGAGCAGGAAGCAGAGCGCAGACGGTGCACCAGTCTGAACGCAGACGCTCCAGCAGTCTGAACGCAGACGCTCCAGCAGTCTGAACGCAGACGGTGCACCAGTCTGAACGCAGACGGTCCAGCAGTCTGAACGCAGACGGTCCAGCAGTCTGAACGCAGACGGTGCACCAGTCTGAACGCAGACGGTGCACCAGTCTGAACGCAGACGGTGCACCAGTCTGAACACAGACACAGTCTGAACGCAGACGGTCCAGCAGTCTGAACGCAGACGGTGCACCAGTCTGAACGCAGACGGTGCACCAGTCTGAACGCAGACGGTGCACCAGTCTGAACACAGACACAGTCTGAACGCAGACGGTCCAGCAGTCTGAACGCAGACACAGTCTGAACGCAGACGGTGCACCAGTCTGAACGCAGACACAGTCTGAACGCAGACACAGTCTGAACGCAGACGCTCCAGCAGTCTGAACGCAGACGGTCCAGCAGTCTGAACGCAGACGGTCCAGCAGTCTGAACGTAGACGGTCCAGCAGTCTGAACGCAGACGGTGCACCAGTCTGAACGCAGACGGTCCAGCAGTCTGAACGCAGACGGTGGCACTCGAGGACCAGGGTTGCCTGCTCCTGGTTTAGACCCAGAACATGAACCTTTTTCCATGAAACTCTGGACTTCACTGATGGTTTTCTTCATGTTTGACTTTCCTTTATGAAACTAAACAAACCAGCTGAAACTTAAGAGCAAATCTAACTTTGGTTTAATTATTTAAATGTACATATTTAGTTATTTTAAAGAATGAAACGTGACTTTTTTAAACATAAATCCAGGTCATCTCCATTTCCTGTGTGTTTTGTCCCTTCCGGGCTCCCGTCTGCGTGCAGGAGACACTCACTGTGTGGTTGTTGAGCATGAACTGGACGGCGCTGAGCTTCACCAGCTTCCTCACGCTGCTGTACGTGCAGGCAGGGGTCAAGGAGAACACAGTAGCAGTAGCACACAGAGTAACAGACGTGCAGACAGACGGCGTCTGCAGACAGACGCCTCAGAAGGATATCCCAGGGAGAGGTCGTTCAGCAGCTGCAGCGTCTTGGAGGTGATGGGCTCACACTGACCCCAGTACTTCAAGTTTGTGATGCTGCAGACACGGAGAGAGACGGAGGTCACGCCATCATCATCACGTTCAAATGAGGGACCGTGTTTCTGATGCGTTACCATGGAGACCAAAGACAGGAACTGTCTGACTCCGCCCATGTTGTTAGGTAGAGACAAAAGTAATCTGATTACTCACATTTTCCCTATAAAGACACTGAGTACCATCGTCTCGTCGTTCAAACCCAGAACTTCTGATAACCGCCGGTAGAGCTGAAAGACAGAGACAGGAAACACTTCAAAATAAAAGCATCTCCACTTCCTGTTTCCATGTTCCTGAAGTTCAGCAGAAGATCTGCATACAGTTACTCATCCCGACTCATAATGTGACAACAGATGAATAAGCTTTAAGAAACCATCTTCATTGTTGACGTTCTTAAAAATGTTGATGGTATTTTGTTCTGATGTATCTTATTGCTGTAGGAATGAAATACCACTAATGCAGAACTTTCTGTTCCAGTCAAACATCGTCACAAGACTATTTACACTATTTTCTTTGTGCAATATTGTTATGAATGAATGAATGAATGAATGAAATGGTTTATTTCAAGCAATCAGGAATAATACATGAAAAAACACATCACACTGAATCACAAGTACATCGCTTGAAAGGGAGTGGAAGGAAGTGAACTTATATAACCCCCCCCGACACAGCCATACCATTCTCTCTCTATCAATATCCGGTTCAGGACTTAATATGGAATATTCATACTCCACAGTAATAGATTCAGGTTATAAAGGACCATTATTATCATTGATGTAATCAAATTTCAAGTTCAACTCTCCTTGTTGCAGTAGCTACTTTAAAAGCCGAAGAGTTGAGGAGAGCTGGAGGCACACGTCTGCTCGTACCCGGAAACACTCTTTGGAGTTACTGCCAGAATATGTTTAAAAAAACTATTTGACCTGCTATTTGTGAAGTAAGTACCATCTCAGAAAAATCACAATAGTTTTTGCATTTCTTTGATGGTACAGAAGTTAAGACGAAGATTTCATATCAACACTTCATGTCAGGAATGTTCCTTCCTTTTGCCATCAGAATCTCACTGATCAGAATCTCACTGGAGTTCTGCAGATCTGATCTGACTCTTCAAGTCTTGGTTTCTCTGGAAAAAAAATCTACTTTTTGAATGAAGTTTGTGAACAACGTCTGTTTATGTAATGTGGAGCGAGAAAACGTCTGTGAAGGAGCAAACTGGTGGGGGTGTGGTCTGCTGATAAGGGCGGAGCCAGGTGGTAGGGCGGAGCTCACCTTGGATGATTTCTGAACCTGATCTCCGATGTAGATTTTCCTGAACTGCTCAAAGAAGCTGAGCATGGCCAGTTCCAGCCTCTCGTTCCCAGCCTGAGCGAGCCGAGAGTCCGTCAGGTTCATCAGCTGGAGCACCCTGAGGGGCAGACGGATGTGCAGACGGATGAGCCGATGGATGTGCAGACGGACGAGCAGTCAGACGAGCAGACGGTCAATCAGACAAATGAGCAGACAGTTGAGCAGACAGATGAGCAGACGGACGGTCGGTCAGACGAGCAGACAGACGAGCAGACAGACGAGCAGACGGACGAGCAGACGGACGAGCAGACAGACGAGCAGACAGACGAGCAGACAGACGAGCAGACGGACGAGCCGATGGATGAGCAGACGGACAGGCAGACGGACGAGCAGACGGTCAATCAGACAAATGAGCAGACAGTTGAGCAGACAGACGAGCAGACGGACGAGCAGACGGACGAGCAGACGGACGAGCAGACGGACGAGCAGACAGAGGAGCAGAGAGTCAGTCAGCCGGTGAGTAAGACGAGCAGTCAGACGAGCATACGGTCAGTCTGTATCGGTGGGTCTCAGGGGTCGTGGTGGACATCAGAGCAGTTCCTTACCGACACACCAGCTCTCCGTCCATGGCGTCCTGCTCGTCTGTACTGGCGAAGGACACTCGTCCTCCGATCACCGCCCCGATGATGTACACCAGCCATGTTAACCGACCTGCAGAGCAGAGCAGCACTGAAGCTCCTGCATGACCGTGAGGATGCAGGGGAGGGGACAGCGTACCCTCCTGCACCGTGACGTCCACGGCGCTGGAGTTGGTGGACTGCAGCAGCTCCTGGTAGGTCTGCGCCGCCTGGTCGAACAGCTGCACCAGCAGCGCGCACGTCTTCTCGTACTCGCAGCGGCCGATGGTGGACAGCTGGTCCAGCTGCTGCTGCACCAGACCGGCGTCGTCCAGAGGATCTTCTAACCCGTCTCTGTGGAGAAAGAGTTTGATCACAATCACTGCCTGAAACCCAGCAGCTGGAAGAGGAAGGAGCAGGGAGGTGATTGCTGATACCAGGAGGGGATTGCTGATACCAGGAGGTGATTGCTGATACCAGGAGGTGATTGCTGATTTTAAGAGGTGATTGTAGATGTAAGTAGTACACGGTAAGTGGAGGCAACTACTGATACAAGATGATTACTGATATGAGGAGGTGATTGCTGATAAAAGGATAAAAAGAGGTGATTACTCATCAAGCAAGGTGATTGTTGATAGGAGGCGGTGATTGCTGATACAAGGAGGTGAGTAATGAAATGAGGTGATTGCTGATTTTTGAAGGTGATTGTGGATACAAGTAGGTGATTACTGGTAAGTGGAGATTATTACTGACACAAGATGATTACTTATTCAAGGATGTGATTGCTGATACGGAGAGGTGAATGCTGATACTATGACAGGACTTCTGATATGAGGAGGGGTTTATTGAAACAAGGGGTTCATTGCTGATACGAAGACATGACTCATTTAATGAGGAGGTGATTGCTGACACCATGAGGTGATTACTGACACAATGCTGACGCAAAGACAAGACCTCTGATGAGGGGATTGCCGATATAAAGACATGTCTAATTTTATGAGGAGGTGATTGCTGATAGGGAGCCTATTTCTGATATGAGGAGGTGTTCTTGCACCTGTGAGGAATCCACCTCCATATTTCTGGACAAACCACATCTTTTCGGGCAGGACGGCCCCCCCAAGCTGGACGTTGGCAGGACTGACCTGAGGATGACGTGGACCGACTCGAGGCGTGATGTGATATACGCCTTGGTGACCTCGGGGGTGTAGGTCTCCAGCAGGTGGGGCTCGGTGGCTTTGACGTAAGGGACCGACGCTGCCAGGCGCTGCCAGAGGCTCAGCAGGTAGTGGACGCTGTTGGGGGCGAACTCCCAGTGCTGGAAGACAGGAAGAAACCCTGTCGGACCGACACCTGGAACCAGCTTCTCCTCCAGAGGACGGACGGGCTCACCTGCAGGCTGGTGACGGTGAAGTTGGCGATGAGGCGGATCACCTCCGGGTAGTTCTCCACTTTGACCAGCTCCCCCAGCTGGTAGTTGCTCTTCAGCCGGGCCAGCAGCCGGCAGAACTCGTGGTAGTTGTTTGGATCGGGCAGACACTGCAGCACAAACGCAGCTCTCACACAAAAGCAGACAGGGGCGGGGTCTGGTTTGCAGGTGAGCTTAGTACCTGAGGGTTGGCCAGAATCCTCTTCACGCCGTCCACCAGGTGAGACAGGAACTTTGCTCGCTCAGCGTTGTTGAAGAGGGACCTCCGGACAGAGGCGATTTGGACTAAACACGACAACACCTGCACAGGTACACGGCAGTCAGACAGGAACCACGGCCCCCCGGGGGTTTGATGCTGTAGTGCATTCACTTACCAACGGGGAAAGGGACGGCGGGATGGAATGATACAAATTGAAAAACAGCTGCAGTGTGGAGGAATCGAGAAACGCTGCAGAGAAAAGAGAAAAAAGAAACTCAAATGTCTGAGCTGACTTTGAAGTACACTGATGCCTTCACTGACCGATTTAGCAACCTGAAAACCTCAGAATTCAGCTTCAATCTAAACCTTCCCATCTATCATTTACACCTGGTAAATCCTCCGGAACCACACTGGTCCATTCCAGCTGCACCTGAACAGGTGAGCCAATTACAGGACCACAAACAGACGCACACACTCGAATGACGATTCAGGATTATCAACCAATGAAACTCGTATTTGGACAGTGGGCGGGGCCTCAGAGAATCTCCACACCGCCGTGCCTCTCACTGGATCCAGAACCCGCCTCGCTCACCTGATCTCCATGACGTGGGGATCTGTACGGTGCAGAGGTCGTCTGACGACTCGTCTGTGGAAGTTCCTATGAAGTCGAAGTTGAGGCAATTGTAGCTGAGTTTGAGGAGCTGCATCAGCAGGCCGTGCTGCGACTCGTCGTTCAGGTTCAGGTTCTTCCCCGACGCCTGGAAATAGACAGAGGACATGCTGATGGGGGCGGAGCTTCAACGCATGGCGCTAACCAGTCCACCATGAGCAAAGCGAGGTTTGGTGTTCCCCAACACCAACAAAATGTGCTGAATGTTGGTGTTTATGAATCCTAATCCGAGTTACCGTTTCTGTATTATAATCTCTGTTGACGTTTCTAGATTATAATCTGTATTTGTGTTTCTGGGTTATAATCTGGATTTGTGTTTATGGATTATAATCTGTATTTGTGTTTCTGGATTATAATCTGTATTTGTGTTTCTAGATCATAATCTATAATTGTGTTTCTAGATTATAATCTGTATTTGTGTTTCAGGATTATAATTTGTATTTGTGTTTCAGGGTTATAATCTCGGCTAGTGTTTCTGGATTATAATGTGTATTTGTGTTTCTAGATCATAATCTATAGTCGTGTTTCTAGATCATAATATGGACTTGTGTTTCTGGACTATAATCTAAATTGATGTTTCTGGATTATAATCTGGATTTGTGTTTCTGGATTATAATCTCTGCTAGCGTTTCTGGGTTATAATCTGTATTTGTGTTTATGGATTATAATCTGTATTTGTGTTTCTGGATTATAATCTAAATTGATGTTTCTGGATTATAATCTGTGCATGCGTTCCTGGAATATAACCGGTGCTTCTCGATAGTTTTCTTTTTTAGATCCTTAACTTTCTTTAAAAGATGCTGCAGAGTTTTCTAAAGTGAAACCATGAAGGAACCACCGCCTTCATTATCTCATTAACTTCTGGATTATTTGATTCAATCAGGATCGTTCCATTTTAAAATAGGGGTGTTGGGACAGACCAAAGCGAACTCTTCTTCCAGTGCTTCTCAGTATCTGGCAGAGGGTGAACACACCTGTTTGAGGAGGTTACATGACAGCGTGAAGATGTCAAAGAGGGAGGAGTCTCTGAAGGACGACGCTATCTTCCTATGTTTGGTCAGCGGGTGCGTCGTGTCGGCCTGTGGAGGACAGATGCTGTTACAGGGAGGTGGGGGCCTTCAAAAACAAGCCTTGTAAATTCCCGTGGCCCGTGAAGGCAGCACCGAGCAGGTCAGGGTCCGCTGAGACGACCTACCTGGTTGATCTCATTTGTGAGCTGGGACAGAATGGTGACGCCGATGATGCAGTGCTCCACGCTGTCCTGTGGACACAGACGCCGTGTTATCACATACCTGCGACTCGTCCAGGTGTCGTTAGCTCTTCAGATCAGTGGCTCTCACCTGGAGGAAGCGCGTGACGTCGGCGATGACGTTCCTGAAGACGTACTCATCCTTCTGACAGTCGAACCAGCCGAGCTTGGTGATCCGGGCGTATAACTGGATCAGCGCCTGCGTCACAAATGCCGCCAGCTTTGGCCGCGTGGCCAGATAGTTGAGCACATAGTTCCCTGTGGGACACAGAAACGAGCGGCTTGAAGTACGGCTGCAACATAATCAGACATCTGCTCAGCTAAAGTTTGAGGAGCTTTTTGGGTTTTCCTCTGAAGATGAAAAAGTCTGTTTGTAAAACATGAGAAAACTGATTCAGTTCAGAGGAAAGGACTAGTTCTAGTTGTTCTATTTGTATGGAGGTGCTGCAAGTCTTCATTTCTGATCTTCTGGTCATGGATCTACTGGATCATCTGGGTCAGCTTAACTTTGAGGATAATGGAGAACATTTTTTCAGGTTTGTTTTTTAAATGATCCGGTGATGTTTATGTTTTGCTTCCTGCTGAAGTTAACCAGGAAGTTGACAGAAAAGCCTTTGAGTTGTTTACAGTAATTAGAAATTATTTTGTTTCTAAATCTTTGAGTCTGATCAGTGTCGTTGGTTCTCTAAATAAAAGGTATAAATAATGCAAATTAAATATGTACCATATTATTGTTCAATCATCAAATATAAAGAAAAACACAGAACAATTGTAGTTTGATCTGTGAATCAGGTCAGATAAGAAATGATCCACAGCTTTAATCTGTTTAGAAGTTTATCTGAAAGGTGCAGCACCAGCATTTTACCACACCTGTTCATGTGAGGACAGGTGTGGTGATACGTTTATTAACAGGTGTTTGGACCGCTGTCTGAACACAGAGAGGACAGATTCTTGGACAGGTGCATGAACAGGTGCATAGACAGGTGCATGGACAGGTGCATAGACAGGTGCATAGACAGGTGCACAGACGGGTGTATGGACGGGTGTATGGACGGGTGTAAGGACGGGTGTATGGACAGGTGCATAGACAGGTGCATAGACAGGTGCATAGACAGGTGCACAGACGGGTGTAAGGACGGGTGTATGGACAGGTGTATGGACGGGTGCATGGACAGGTGCATGAACAGGTGTATGGACAGGTGCATAGACAGGTAAATGGACGGGTGTATGGACGGGTGTATGGACAGGTGTATGGACGGGTGTATGGACAGGTGTATGGACGGGTGCATAGACAGGTGCATGGACAGGTAAATGGACGGGTGTATGGACAGGTGTATGGACAGGTGCATGGACGGGTGTATGGATAGGTGCATGGACAGGTGCATAGACAGGTAAATGGACGGGTGTATGGACAGGTGTATGGACAGGTGCATGAACAGGTGTATGGACAGGTGCATAGACAGGTGCATGGACAGGTGCATGGACAGGTAAATGGACGGGTGTATGGACAGGTGTATGGACGGGTGTATAGACAGGTAAATGGACGGGTGCATGGACAGGTGCATAGACAGGTAAATGGACGGGTGTATGGACAGGTGCATAGACAGGTGCATGAACAGGTGTATGGACGGGTGCACAGATGGGTGTATGGATAGGTCCACATACAGGTGCATGAACAGGTGTATGGGCAGGTGCATAGACAGGTGCACATACAGGTGCTAATCCCAGCAGAAGCAGAGACTCACGAATGTCGATGCGCTGCTCCAGAGGGAGGGGGTTGCTGGTCCGGGACACCAGCTTAGATAAACAGGTAGCGGCGAGCAGCTGGGAGTATGAAGACTGAGAGGAGACAGGAGAATAACGAACTTCTCAGGTGATCGGTGTTCAGGTGAACCAATAAAAACATTTTTTAATAAAAACCGGGAGACAGAGAGAACCTGAAATTATTCAACCAGGTGAACATCATTGTTAATCTGCTCTGAAACTGTCTGAAATTTTCCTCTAAGATGTTTTAGCATCAGATAAGGCTGAGTTTCTGACTCGGGCAGTAGACCCGCCCACATGTGGCCGGAGGAAGTCGACGCTCTCCATACTCACGCTGCCTCTCTCCAGCAGCAGCTGACATTTGCTCAGACAGTCGGGGCTGTTGGTGAACTCCACCAGGGCTTTCTCGGCCTGGTGTCGGACGGCGGTGTCGGTGGTCTCGTACAGCTGCTTACACAGGATCTCCAGCTGGGCAAGGCCCTAGATAAACACAGGAGAGGAGCTTATCAGCAGCCAGCAGGAGGAGGAGCAGCGATCATGTGGAGCTTCTGACTCGTGCTCCTGCTTCAGCGAGCCACAAAAACGTTCGACGGCGAGCAGCTCAGCAGACGCCAGCAGGGGACCGGACGGCACACCTGAGGGCGAGGAGAGCAGCTATGACTGCACGCTGCAGATAAGAACCCTGCTGCACGCCGGACATCTGCGGCCCTAGATCAGGCCCCGCCCACCTTTGATTCAGCTGATAAACTTCCTCATAAATTGACGCTGCTGCAGCGGGGCGCCAAGCCTGAAACACCCCAGGAATTAAAGCAAGAACATTTGACTGTATATAGAGAACCGGACTGACTGCCCCGCCCCCATGGTGTTCCAAACAGGAAGTACCCACAAAATCAGACAGACTTCTATAGAGAAACAAACTGTTATCAGTCATTCTATTGGTCAGAATAAACATTCTGGATCATTTTAACATCTTCTTGATAATCTTCTTTATTTTAATATTTTTTTATCACAAGTTATAAACTGACCAATCAGATGGCTCAGTAAAAGTAGGTGGAGCCTGCACCTCCAACGTTTGATTGACAGGTTCTCCAGAGCTGCTTTCAGTAGAAGGGGTGTGGCTTCCCAACAAGCTCACACCTGATTGGTGAAAGTGGTTGCCATTGAAACGCGGAATCAGACCGACTCGGACCAATCACTGACGACCGGCTCCAAATGACCGGAAATTCATCCTGTCCCTTCATCGATGAAGGCAAATGTTTGGGCACACTTCGGCTTCTACAAATCCCGGGGTAAGGAGCCTGATATGTCATATGCAGTGTGCAAAATCTGCAAAAGGAAAATAAAATATTTCGGGAACACGTCCAACGCTTGCTCTCATGTCACGCGCCATCACCCGGAGCTTAAAGAAGCGGAGCAGCGACCGATTCAAGCTCCTGACCAGCGCACACTCCTCCATTTTACCAAACTTCCACCAAACTCTGAACGGGCAAAACGGATAACTAAATCCATAGCCTGTTTCATCTCCAAAGACCTTCGTCCCTCCAGTGTTGTGGAAAATGAAGGGAAATTTTTAATTTTTCAGTCTCAGTTTACATTACCCTGTCTGGTCATTTCTTTTTTGTCATCAATGATGAGTAAGTGCTGAACTATTTTCTTCAGAAGTTTTAGAAGAACAGGTTGTTTTGAATACACTGTTAAATGAGTACTGCAATCTTTATTTATTTACAGATTTGAGAATCACTCAGGTTTTTTTTTAGTTACCAAAGTGAGTGCTGTTTATTTTAGTAGTCTCCAAATTTGAATGTGCACTACCTTTCTATATTTGTTTTAACTTATTTGAACTTATATTTGTTTTCTTAATAAGATGATAATTGTGTTTTTTATTTTCCTATTCTGTCATTTGAGATGCTCTCAAATACTTTTTTCAGACCCAAATTTTCCTGACTGAATTTTTTGTAATTACATAAGTTTGAAAAGTCTTTCACTGCCGTTGAACTGTTGAAATAATATCATAAATAAATGCCATTTCAGTATCAAAGAATGCCTTTGTGTCACATTTCTGAATCGAGAATCGAATCGTGAGTCGCTGTAAGATTCACATCCCTAATAAACTGTCCAAAAGTCTTAAATGGATGTGAACGAGTCAAAGTTCCCCTTAGTGCTGCTTAAATCAATCATTACATCTGAGTTTGAGAATGAAAATCATAGATCTGGATCAAATAGATTCACAGAGTAGAGATCAGCTCCCAAAGTTTCATCATCCAGAAACCAGATTTTCTTCTTCAGTTTCACTATTGATCAGAACAGTTGAACTCCTGGTTATTATTATGGGATGTAGAGCCGAGGACCTCTCCTGCTCCTTCAGGGATCAGAACACTGCTCATGCAGTCGTTTCTGCTTCAGCTTTTCTTCTGAATTTTGTGCACGTGGCCTCAGGACTTCACTACCAATTCAGGACTCGTACGACCTGGAGGCTGAGTCACAGTCCAGAGGAGGCTCAGCAGGAGGAACGGAGGAGCAGGCCACGCTCCTGAAACCTGCTGCTCCTTCAGGAGGATGACCACAGCAAGAGGAGATCTGCAGCTGGCTCCGCCCACTCCGTCCACCATAAACAAAGGCTGAACCAAGATGATCTGAGCGCCGTGAAGAACCACCGTGGTTTACTGAAGGTTCATTGAAATCTGAATCTGACATTAAACAAACATAATCCAGTCTCAGACGTGACCTTCAGATGTTCTGCTGCATCCCGACCCATCCATGACATCACCGGCAGCCAAACCTGCTCCAGCCCCACGAACACCTGCAGAACCCACAGAACCGCCAGAGCCTGCTCAACCTGCAGAACAGCAGGAACCCGCGGCAGATGCAGACATGAGGGGGGGTCACCCTCTGCATGTCAAGTTTCTTCAGACCCACAGAACCGCCTGCAGCGACACAACTGCTGCATGAGAGTTTCTCACTGCTGTCTATCTGGAGCCTGTCCTGGAATTATGCTTTTCCAGCTTTTTCCTCATAAGGTTCCTTCATTATGTTTGTGAAAAATCCTATAACACTCTTTCAGGAGAAGTTTGATCCACCTGGATTACAGGTCGACGCAGCTGGAATCTACACAGGTGGGGGCGTGTCTGTCCACGGCGTCGGTGGGCGGGACTTTCACGGTGAACCACGGAGATTTTAGACGTCGGTGCTCGTTATTGTGGTAAATTCATGCCCCCCCCAAAATGAAATAGTGATTGGTTCCCTCTTTGGATTTCTAATAACAGATAGACCCCCCCCCCCATAGCGGATGCTGCATCACAGCCGTCAGATTGACGTTCGTTCTCCACCTTATTTATTAAAATAAAAGATCGCTTTTGTCCAAAAACTACAAATAAATGCCACATTTCTGTCTTTAACTGAATAAAATCTCAATCACAGAATCAAAAACTAGTTTACGTTTATTTTAGACAGTTTTATTAATGCCCGAGGTCATTAATAAACACATTAACTTTGTTCCATTAACCGCGTCAACATTCGCCGCCCGACTGAAAACATTCAGTCATGACAGGAGAGCAGTCCGACCCCCCCACAGCATCAGTCTCTTCTCACTTACAGCTGGGGGGTCAAACTCGATCACACAAGAGGCCAAAATTACAACCACCTTAGATCG
>NC_050523.1:363830-370676 GCF_002922805.2 Oryzias melastigma
AGGGAACTGATTGGCTGTGGCGACCCCTGAAGGGAAAAGCCGAAAGGAAAAGAAGAAGAAGAAGATAAATAAATCAACTTTAACCTTAAAAAACGTTTTATTTTTTACTCTTTATGAAAATACATTTTGTCAAAATTAAACAAGTTAGAAATAAACTAAAAAAAACACTCAAATGTATTTACTTTGATGTAATTTTAAGTGAAGAATTACAATTATAAATAACCCCAAAGATTTGGATCTCTATAAATTTATCCTGTTAAAATGATCCGAATCTGAACAAAACAAAGTCTGGAAATAAAAATAACATCTGTGCTTTTTAGCAAGAACAAATCAAACCACGGGGTTTGGTTGTCTGGCTGCTTCACTGTTTAGTTCTTAGTTATTTCATGCAGTTGTTCATTTCTTTCTGCCCATGAATGGGAGGGAGAGGATGATGACATCACTGTGATGGAAAATACTGTTTCTAAGAAGAAACGAGAGATCATTAGAACTGATCTTTCAGCCTCCAGAATCCAAGTGTTGCTTCAATGTTAGATATCATCGGGTCGGTAATAACAACAGAAGGATCTGGGGGGATAGAATTACCCAGAGGGCCGGATCTGGCCCCCGGGCCTCGACACTAAGAGGAACCAGACTAAAACCTGCAGTGAGAATTTCTGAACGTGAAGAACAGATCAAAGGTGTTCTCTTCGTTCTCCTTTCATCAGATCCGTTCTGTTCTAAACGAGTCAAACGCTGGAGAGAACGAGAACGTTCCACATCGATTTAGAGGTTAAAACATCGGGTTCTTGTGATGGTTCTCTGAGGAACGAGTCACCAGCGTGACAAACAGAACTGGTGATTGATGGAAGACCCAATGGAAGTTCTCCCCACTAGGAAACACGAGACCGGAGCGCTGGACGCCGTTTATCAGCCTGCTGATGCTATCGACACATAAACAGCTGATACTCATTCTAGTGGTCAGAATCTACATTCTGGCTCCAATATCTTTTTAAGATCTTCTTGATCATCCTCTTTTTTCCATTAGATTTTTTCTGTAGTTCAAGTTATAAACTGACCAATCAGATGCTTCAATAGAAGTGGGCGGAGCCTGCTGGCCCCCACGTCCAACGGTCACTACAGTTTTTCACTTCCAACAAGCTCACCGCTGATTGGTGAGTGGTTGTCATAGAAACGACGACTCAGACCGACTCGGAATCACTGACGTCTGGCTCCAACATGGCGGCGTCTGCGTGGCAAAAATAATGGAGACGGAACTGACTTCATTTGGTCGGAGGAAGTCAGACAGAACCGGTCCTCATGCATTAACAGTTCAAGCACATGGACAGCATCGCCGGGGGGGGGCAACCACATTAATGAAAGAATAAAAGTTCATTTTGATTTTAAACTGACCTTTACTGTATTATTGCTTTCATTTTCAGAACTGAGACTACAAACTATTCACGTAACTTTAATTCTCTACGTAAACATCTTCACATCACCGATGACATCGAGTTCCTCGTTATCCAGCTGCTTCTCCTCATCAGAGACACAAACACGGACCAGAATACACAGAACCCGTTTCAGGTGAAACACCGATGTGATGCTAGAATCTGAGCTGCTCACATCTGTGTCCTGATTGGTTCTTTCCATCGTTCTGGAGGACGAGCAGCAGCAACACAAACACACAGAGAAGATGAAGAAGTACTGATAGCTTGATGGCTGAAGATGCTGAAGCTGATAGCCAGCTAAAATATTAGCTACATTTTTAACATAATAATGACTAATAAAAAGGCAGGAAGTCTGAATAAATCAGTGTAAACCTTAAATAACTTTCAATATTTTACTCTCCATAAAAATATATTTTGTCAAAATTATACAAGTTAGAAATGAGTTCAAGATAACATCGGGTCATTAATAACAATAAAATAAAATTACCTGGAGGGCCGGATCCGGCCCCCGGGCCTGGACTTTGACACATGTGACTTAGAGCATCAATGAACCTCTGCAGCATATTTTAGGTTGTGGAAGGAAACCGGAAAAACTGAAACATGAACGGGCAGAACATGCAAGGAGAACCCAGCTGGGACCTTCACTGTGAGGTGAGACCCACTACACCACAGCGCCGCCCCCATACCTTATTTAAAGCTGAAAATGTCATCAGAGCATCGCTGGAAGCAAACAATAACGTGAAGCTCTCCATGAAAACCCAGCGGTTCACACTGACAGCTCTCAGAAGATCAAAATACATCTGAGATGTAAAGATGACGTTCATGTTTGGGTCAAACTGTAACGAAGCTCTGAGTCTGGTGACACTGAGGAGATGAAGGAGAAACGGTGACCAGGAATGAATCATTACACGAAAAAGAGGAAGAAATAAAAGAATAAACAGTAAAAATGCAGGAGATTCCAGTCTGTCCACCTTCCATGGAATGGTTTTGGATCACTGGTGCTCCTCAAGTTCAGTGACTGACCTCCAATGATTCTCCTCCTGAAGGTAAACGGTCAGGAGTAGGAGTCTGCAGATGAATGTCACAGCTCAAAGAAATAATAAAGAAAAACACGCGCAAAGCAGGACTGAGGGAAACGTCCGTCTTTAGATCATTTCTCAAACTCAAGAGAATTTTAAAAACTTATTTTACAAAGTCGGAATTCGGCCCTCGGCGTCGCAGGTTCGAGCCACAGATGCTCCGGGATGCAGGAAGATGATGCAGCTTTTTGGCACGGCTCCACCGACAGTCGGTGATGCTGCTCAGCCTCCAGCTCCTCAGAACCTGCAGCCTCTCCCCGCAGGACCGGCCCGGTACCGGACGTGAGCTCAAGTTCTTTCACAATTAAAGCCTCGTTTCCCTCCGCGTGCTCCCTGGCGGACCAAAACAAAGTTCGGCCCGTCCTCCCTGCGCCTCCACATGGGTCCAGCCACAACACCGAGCCGCCGAGCTAGCTCCCAGCAGCGGCACCAGCCGCGAGCCTGCCCGGTTCAGCGGGTATCCGAGCTAGAGGACCCCGCCGGCGGCCGCACGGAGCCCGTCTCCCCCAGAAAGCCTTCAACACTCCGGGTCATGTTTTCAAACAAGCTCGGGCGGGAGAAGTTCTCGGCTGTTAGCATTAGCATAGCTAGCAGCAGCTAACTAGCACAACAAAGGCGAAAATAAATATTTGTTGTTTACTAACAACAAACCATCCAGCGAGACTCACGTCCCGGTCCGGAGAGACCGGCTCCCGGGTCCTGGCATGAAGCGGGTCCGGAATGGAGCCTAGACTGGCGCCAAATGACACCCCGAGCGTGTTAGCATCACGGCTAAGGTTCTGGAAACGTTCGCCTTTCATTGTTTACTTCACCAAATCACGCGGACAAACGCACGCAGACGGAGCACGCGCCCGCCGAAGCCCCGCGGTCTGGAGCCGCAGTCCGACGCGCACGCGGGAGTCCGACCGGGAGCGGAGCGCGGCGCTCCCCGGTGTCCGCGAGCCCTTCTGCCGCGGCGATCTGCGCTAGCGCGGTGACAGCAGGCCACGAGTCAACAGCCGCTCTCCTTCTTTCTTTTCCGCCGGTGGCCCCGCTACGGTGCCGGCTGCGCCCACCGGCCGCACGCCGGCGCCGTGCCGGAAACCCCGCTCCCGGATCCGCGCCCGGCATCACCGGGGCGCGCACGGACACCGTGTTGATGACAAAAACACCAAACCTCCGCTTACCTGCACATGATCCGCCATTTTTCTCCATTTCATGCACCTCTCACTCCCCCGCTTATGGGTAAGCAAAGAGACAACAGCGCCCCCGCTGGCCGCGGATGGACGCTGCACCTCCAGCGGCCTCACAGCGACACAGCGGCGGGGGGAAAAACGACCGGGAACAAAACAGGAATAACCGGCAATAAAACAACAAAAACCGGGAATAAAACAACAATTACTGGGATAAAAACAATAACCTTGAAAAAAAAACAACCATAACCGGGATAAAAAACAAAAATAACCAGGAATAAAACAACAAAAACCGGGAATAAAACAACAATTACTGGGATAAAAACAATAACCTTGAAAAAAAAACAACCATAACCGGGATAAAAAACAAAAATAACCAGGAATAAAACAACAAAAACCGGGAATAAAACAACAATTACTGGGATAAAAACAATAACCTTGAAAAAAAAACAACCATAACCGGGATAAAAAACAAAAATAACCAGGAATAAAACAACAAAAACCGGGAATAAAACAACAATTACTGGGATAAAAACAATAACCTTGAAAAAAAAACAACCATAACCGGGATAAAAAACAAAAATAACCAGGAATAAAACAACAAAAACCGGGAATAAAACAACAATTACTGGGATAAAAACAATAACCTTGAAAAAAAAACAACCATAACCGGGATAAAAAACAAAAATAACCAGGAATAAAACAACAAAAACCGGGAATAAAACAACAATTACTGGGATAAAAACAATAACCTTGAAAAAAAAAACAAAAATAACCAGGAATAAAACAACAATAACTGGGAACAAAACAACAATAACTGGGAACAAAACAACAATAACCGAGAATAAAACAACAATAACCGAGAATAAAACAACAATAACTGGGAATAAAACAATAACAACCGGGATAAAAAACAACAATAACCGGGATAAAAAACAACAATAACCGGGAATAAAACAACAATAACCGGGAACAAAACAGGAATAACCAGGAATAAAACAACAATTACTGGGTTAAAAACAATAACCTTGAAAAAAAACAACAATAACCGGGAATAAAACAACAATAACCGGGATAAAAAAAAAAACAATAACCGGAAATAAAACAACAAAAAGCGGGATAAAATGAATAACTGGCATGAAAACAACAACTGGAGAAAAAAAAAAACAGGGTTAAAAAAACAGCAATCTAAAAAAAAGAGGTTTACAAACATGAAACAACTACCCTAAAACAATGAAAAAGAATAATATTTACATTAAACAACTAAAAATGAAATAAACAAACCAAAAAAACTGAAAAATATTTAAAATAACAAAACAAAAATGCAGAATAAAATCATTATGAAAACACAACGGATCCTAAACAACATGAAATAAAAATTCCACATTATAACCAAAAACAAATTAAAAATTATCCATCAAAGAATCTTAACCTACTTCTGCAACAAAAAACATGTCAGAATACAACGAAAATGACTAAAATTAAATAAACATTTAAACTAAAACAAATCAAACAACTATTTAAGAAATTGTACTTAACCATGAAAGTCCCGTTGAGATCGATACATCTGCTGGAGTCCCGGCCAAGAAGGAGATTACAACAACACAACCCGGGACATTTCATACAATTAAAATAATACAAAAATGATTAAGAACAATGACATGTTAAGGATTTCATTTACAGGCCCTTCAGAATAAAACAGACATTCAGTTGTGACGTGGTGGAAGACTATAGAAAAGTTAGAATAAAATTTAAAAAGTGAAAATAATGACTAACACATAAAAATAATAAGTGAGATTTAAACGTATCAGATCAACTTTTCTGATAAGTATCTATACCTGTTAACCAAAACCGGCTGCACCTCCACATCCGGCCACTGGGTGGCAGTAAACACCAACAATTCCGAGAAGCGCCAACATTGCATGAAAGTCCAGAAACAATTAGTCACTTTGGAACTGTGATATTACCAAACATTTTTGGAAAGAATGTGCACATTTTATAAATTGCAATCTTAATCCTAAATTTCAGAATAAATGTAAACATATCATATTTGTCTTACACAAAAAGAAAACAACATTCAACGTAAAGTGGACATTTAATCTATTAATTATGTTTGGTAAGCTTCACATTCACAAATGTAAATGTTCTTCATCAGAACTCTTCCTCTGTACTCATTAATTATTTATAATCGTATTTACTCACTATCTCTAAAAGTGCAAACGGAAAAGACATTTATGAAAGTCTTGAGATATTTTAACTATTTTAAGGAATGTTCTGTAATGTTTGTTTAGAAATGTTAGTTGTGGAATGTATATGCTCCTCCCCCGGTATTCTCATTCTTCTACTCGTAATACTTTGTTGTTCTGTATGTTTTGGACACTAAAGTAAAAAATTCTGAACATGATTTCCACAGAAGCATCGCGAGATTCCCTCATTATAGCAACAAACGGTGGCGTTTGCTGAACCTCCAGTCCTGAGAGACTTTTCATTTCTTTGAAGAATCCTCTGAGGAGAAATAACTGGGAGTTTCTGCAGGTTCTTGTTGGAGGGAAAAACGGCTTGTTGTGAAAAGAAGATGAAAACACGACAGAGGTCCCTAAAACTGCATCTGAAACGTCTGCAGGAACGATGAGGAACACGAGATCAAAGCAGAGATGATCATCCAATCAAGAGGCAGAGATTTAGTTCATTTAGTTCATTTAGTTCATTTCCATCTTTAAGAAAAAAACAAACATTAAAAAAACAGTAAAAGCAAAAAGTGACCATCAAAAATTACTAAAAACTTTGTTTAATTCCTGTAAATATTTATAATATTCAGATTAGAGAAAACCACAGCAGGGATGTCGGCAGTAACCCTCAAAATATCAAGCACAGCGGCAGAGGGATGATGATATGGGCTGGTGGACCAGAACTTCACAGAACCTTCATGCTGTGATGACGCCTTTGTGTTTCTGTGTGAGAGTTGTGTTAATGAAGGGTTGTTTGTTTAGATTGTTGTGTGTTGTTTGTTCCCTGTGTCCCTTCATTGTTGTTTTGTGTTCTGTTGTGTTTTTGTTCCTCCCTGCTGGTTGATGGTTTTAAGGGGAAATGTTTAATCATAAACGGAATATTTAAACATATTTCTATGCTAAGGTGTGTTTTCATTGCAGATTTTCACACGTTTGG
>NC_050523.1:371031-383323 GCF_002922805.2 Oryzias melastigma
TGTTCCAAGTTTAGTGCAGAAAAGAACACACACACAAAAACACACAAAACGTGAACATATAGAAGTCGTGATATTCTTTTCTTTATTGTTCCAAAGACAGTTGCTTTGCTGCCACCTGAAGCGTGTACAGGTGTGTGTCAACAGAAGAACACCTGCAGGGAGATTTAGGAAGAACAAGCGCTGGGGGTGGAGGTGGGGGGTAGGGGGTGCTACAGGTGGCTCCTGATTGGAGGGTGTTCTCTCTTTATACTTCTGACAATATCTCAAACAATTCCACACATTCACAGAGAACGACACAGGAGACAAAGTGAGATGATGCAGACGATCCAACTGCAAAGCAGATGATCCAACTGCAACGCAGACGATCCAACTGCAAAGCAGATGATCCAACTGCAACGCAGACGATCCAACTGCAATGCAGATGATCCAACTGCAAAGCAGACGATCCAACTGCAATGCAGACGATACAACTGCAACGCAGACGATCCAACTGCAACGCAGACGATACAACTGCAACGCAGACGATCTAACTGCAACGCAAAGTTTCTTGCTGACCTGAACTGCTGTGAGGGAAATTCTCCTTCCAGAACTTTCCATCCTTCACTGATGTCGCTGTAATAAATGCAGCACAAAAATATCAGCTAAACAAACAGTTTCCTGCATTAGAGAACATCCCCTGCTGCCATAAATTAAGATGAACACGCAGGAGACGCCGCGGCGCGGCGGGCTCTGACTCACCTGTGAGCGTTCATTCAGATCTCCTGCAGAGATGGCAGATGTTCTGCTGCACAGCAGGACGCTGGCCTTCACCGGGAGATTCATGTTTTTGTTCAGAGGAACCCTGACGTCTGCAGGACGTCTGCAGCCACCAGAACCCGGACGCTTCCGGAGAACCCAACCAGCATAGGAGAAAGCGTGAAGAGAGCGTCCTGATCAGAGCCAGACTCCCATGAATAATCGGGTTTTTTTAAACGATTCCAGAATTTTAGGACATTTTTAAAAAACAAATGTTTTTTCAAATGAACTAATGTTTAATTTCTCAAAGAAAAAATATACATTTTGACACTTTAATTCAGTAAAACACTCCTTTAAAAGTGCATACTTCAGTTCTCTGGACAGGTGCATGGTTACCATGGTAACCGAAGTGCAGCATCTTCTCTTCAGAGGGTCAGAGTTTTGTGAGTTGACTTTGATCCCTAAACCTGCCCGTCTTAAGCTACGTTCACGTTTGGCATGTGAAGTGTGTTCAAGAACCCGCCACACTAAACGTGGGTTCTTGAACGTGCTTTCAGCCCACAGCATCCTCCCTGGACAAGGAGGGAGGGGCCTCTTCCTCTTCTACTCTTTCCAGCTCAGGTGCGCCTCCTACAGTTGGAAGAAGTTTGGTTTGAAATGTCAAAGCGGCGTAAATCTTGATGTCATCGAATTACAGCCGGACACAAACTGGAATTATGATCAGTAACGATCAGTCTGGAAACAGTTGGTACTTCAGTGAATTAAAGTAGACGTCATACCAAATCCAAGTCCCTGATTGGTCAAAGTTTGACCTGGTTTAAATTTCAACGCGTGTTCTGTACAATACTCTCGTTTTGTGCGTAGAGCCTGAAAACGGTCCAAGAAACTTGTGTAGCTACGCGTTCATGTGAGAGTTGTGAACACAGAATCCTGAAACGCGAGTTCATGAGTGTTTACATAGACTTTTCATTGGATGGAGCTTGAATGTACATCTCCGAAGGTGATATCAGCATAACTTCAGAGTTAAGGTTGTCTTTGGAGCCTTTAAGTTAAAGTCCCCCTCAGATGAAAATCCTGTTTTAGAGTTTTTAACATGTCTGTTTCATTTTTCTTCTGAAAGAGAACAAATGTAATAAGAAATCATTTAGTTTTTCCGAGTATTTCTCCTTTTAAATCAATCAAACTGTCTTGGACAGACTCTGTTTGAATGAATGATCTTCTTTCCATCAACAGCTCTGCTGCACATGCACTAAACCCTCATCTGTTCCTAGTGTCTAGTTCAGGTTCTGGAGAAGAGAAGATGGTATCTTCACATTGACTGCAGTCAAATGAGCCGCCGTTCACATTTCTGTGGTCAAATCAGCATCACTGGATTTTTGGTGTGAGTTTCATCCAATACTTACGGTAGCAGGACTGAGAACGCTGGAAAATCTCCACCAGACTCCACGGAGCTTCTTGATGTGACCACGGAAATGTGAACGGCGGCTCATTTGACCGCAGTTGGAAAGGATTGTAAATCAATGAAAGAGCATTTTGATGTTAGCTTTGATTATTTTATCAAGAACTCTGAGAAACCAATGATTGAATGTATTGATCACAGTCAATAAACATTGGAGAATTAGCTAAAAGAGTCTTTGGTGAACTGGAAGGAGAAAGGATCAGGATTTTGGAGGAAGTTCTGTCCATGAAGATCTTCACTTCCTCATCCAGCTGACATCCGGATCAGAACCATACGTCTGGATGTTACCCAGATTGATGGATGTTTTTATGAGACACAGAGCTTTCATAATCAGACAGGGAGGGAATCAGGGGTGGAGCTTCAAAAGCCACGCCCCCTCAGAGGAGATTTTGGAAATTTCAGATCAACATGAAAAATGGCTTTTAACACATTTAAGTTGTGGGATGAATCATCATGAAAACACTAATGGGAACGTTTTTTACATAAAAGTAATTTGTTACAGGGACGCCGCGGTTCTTCTGGATGCGGTTCAAAGGTTTTCCCTCTCCCATGACAGAGCTTCAGTTTCATCTGCAGACGAGGAGGACGGACGTTCCTGGGATGTTCCATGAGGAATACCGCTGACATCCTCTAAGGGATGCAGAGTCCTCTGAGAACCTCAGACTACAACATCCAACCAAAACCTTCATCCCTGACACACAGGGATTCTCCAGTTTCCCATAAGGTTCTGTTCAGGAAAAGATGAAACTTTTTAAAGTCTTTGGCTTTGAGAAACTTCACTCTAAAATAATTCACAATCCTTGTTCTTCACAGAGTGGAGCTTTTGCTCTGAGACTCCGCCTCTCCACGCCAGTGAGATCCAGACGTTAGTTTCCTGTGTTCGTCTGCTCGCAGACCTGCAGCATCCCGACTGGAACCGGCTCATCCGGCTTTGAACTCTCTCCGGTTGTTTCCCAGCAGCCTGTGAGTTTCATCAGGGAGTGAAACGCTGAGTTTCTGTCAGCTGAGGTTTCAGGACTGCTGCTCTGCCTCCCTGGTGGGATGTTCCCGGGGTCTCGGTGGTTCCTCGGCTCTGACTTCCTGTCGGCTCCGCCGGAGCTGCCGCTGCAGATCTGAGGCCCGATCAGCTCTCCGCTTCAGGCTGCAGACAAAAGGAGATGAGAGGTGTTAGATCTGACTTCAGTCGGGTTGGATGTGTCTGGGGGGGTGGTTAAAAAGCGCGCTCACCTGTTTAGATGCAGCATGTCTTCCTTTGGTGGATCTTGGTTTTTTTGGGCTTCCTTTGAGCTGTGGAAACAGCCGGATCAGGAGCCGGAGCTCCTCCAGCTCCTGATCCGGCTGTTCCCGCAGCGGGAAGCGCTCAGTGCCAGGTGAACACGCTGATTCACTTCAGTGATGTGCAGAGATGCAGCTGAGGGGGCCGGTGAACACGCGTGTCACAGGCGTGTGGACGAGTCCGTCAGCGCTTCATAGACACACCACCAGCATCCTGATGAGGTTTCCAACCTGCCAGCTCGGCTCAGCGTGCACTGAAGATCTGCCGGCTTCCACCTGACGCGGGAATTCGCTCTGACAGCGTGCGGGGGTGTGTGCACGCGGCAACAATTGTGCGACCGTGTCTGAAAATGACAGCTATAAGTGGATTCCTCTCAGCGGAGAATTTAAATCAGACGAATGTAAATGAAGGCGGACAGACAAGAGAAGAAACACAGAATGACCCCAGAGAGACTCAGAGCAGCTGAGAGACTCACAAGAGACACGACCGCCAACAGGCCAAACACAAACACCGCTTTGACCACAATCACCACGCAGAGGGCAACGAAACACAAACTGTGAGAGCATGAAAGGAGAAAACATCAGAGAAACGTTGAGACACCGACTGAGTCTGAGAGCCACGAGCCCCCCCCCATGATCCAAACAGGAAGTGGATCATCGTAGACTCCTGTCATAAATGATCAACTGTTCAGTCATTCTGTTGGTCAGAATAAACATTCTGGATCTGAAACATTTTTAACATCTTAAGTTATTTAAGTTACAAAATTACCAATCAGATGCCTCAATAAAAGTAGGCGGAGCCTGCTGGCCCTCATATCCAATGTTTGATGGTTTTTGTGTAGCCTGCTGTCAAGTGGTAGGGGTGTGGCCTAACAACAAGCTCACTCCTGATTGGTCAGAGGGGTTGCCACAGAAACAAAGACTCAGACCGACCAATCACTGCTTACTGATGTTGTGTGGTTCCAACTTGGCGAGGTCCGTCTTTAGAAGAAATGGTGACAGAGTTGACTCGTTTGGTTGGAGTCTGTGTTCAAACATGAGTGAACCAGAGCAGAGAACACCTGCAGGTGAACAAAACCTCATGTTCTCAGGAGAACCAGAGTTCTGGATGATCCAGGAGAACCTGGTTCGACACATTCTCACTCCCAACTCGTCACATATTGACGTTTGGTTAAAGACCCCGCGTCACTTTTTTACCCAACTCTTCGTTTCTGACGTGCTGGCTATTCATAAAATCAAGGGTCCACAACCCTCACGACGCGGTACCGGGTTAGGGTACCGGAGCGCACCGATACCCTAACCCGGTACTGGTACCCTAACCCAGTACCGGATGTGGTACCAGATGCTGCACCAGACCCGAACTGGTACCAGATACGGACTGGTTCTCAGGGCGCATCCAGCACTGGTGCCCCTCCCAGTACTGGTACACTAAATCCTTACCCGGTACAGTTTCACATCTGCCGCCGTGTCCGATCTGCATCTGGTACAGCTTTGTTTCCGGTACCGCGTGTGGTACCACATCTGGTACCGGGTTAGGATTTGGTAAGAGTTGCACTCCGTGTTGGGGTACTGGATTCCAGCCTGGAGGTTGGGGACGCCCACAGCGTGACACGGAGGTTCCTGAACCACGTTAATATGAGACGAGTTGGAAGTGAGGATGTGTTGGCCAGTTAGCCTGAACGGTCTGAGAGAACCAGAGAGTCTCCTCTGACTCTGAACATGTCTGGCAGCAAATAAAAACAAAACACAATAAAGCACGAGTGAACCAAAAGTAACATTTATACTTTAAGTCTTTAATCGTCATCAAACATCCATTCAGTCCACATGGTCCAGGGCTCCTTTGAAAAGGAGGTTTTTAGTCTCAACAGGACTTCCCTGGTTAAATAAAGGCCAATAAAGAAAGAAATAAAATGATGTGCTCTTTTGATGGAGATTTAGTCTCTCCAGGTGTTCTGTGTGAAGATTGGTCCCAGAGTCTCTACTGAGGCCCGTCCAGTCTCTGGAGAACCAGAACAGGAGGTTCAGTTGGGAGTAAGTCAAACCTTGTCCCAGTTCTGGACTCTGGCAGGGATAATCTTTGTCTCTGGTTCTGTTCGTGTTCTGGACAGACAAGAGTGGCCGGGGGCCGGAGGGGTCTGGTCTGGAGATTACTTTCTTTGGAGATGATGTTGTTCTGTTGGGTTCATCAGACCAGGATCTGCAGCTGTCACAAACACAAGTAAGTGTTCTGGACTTGGAGTGGAAGTCTTGTATCAGGAAGACGGTTCCAGATTTCATCTGCATGGAACCGAAACTTTTTCAGTCCTGATCTGAACATCTCAGAGTCCTAACACGTCAAAGGTTCTAAACCATGGAGAGACTTGAACACGAGCAGAGCTGTTCTTGAATCCTTTAACACCAGAGCTTTAGCTCCAGAGTTAAATTCTGACACGTACCGTCGCTCTTCAGCCATGTTCGTGAGCAACAGACTGATTCTGGTCCAGAGAAGAGCTTTGGTGCCGACGGTGGTTCTGCACCAGATCAGCTGGTTTGTGTTGATCAAATGAACTGTTGAAGAGTTGAGGTGGGTCCATCTGCACGTGTTGCTGTTTCTGGTGTGAAATGGTTCCATGTGTTCTTTGAGTGACAGGAAGCAAAAACCTGAGAACCCGAGAACATTCTCATCCCCAAGTCGCCACTTTGGCGTTGGGTTAAGGACCCTCCGCGTCAATTTTTGACGTTTTGGGGTTCCCCAACCTGTCGTTTTTTGACTTACTAGCTGCTCATAAAATCAAGGGTTCTTAACTGGATCCAGAACAAGACACGGACTGGTCCTTGGGATGAGTCCAGTAACGGGGCCCTAAACCGGTACGCATCCAGTCTGGTTTGGGTCTGGTACCACGTCCAGTACCAGTTTGTGTCCGGTACTGCGTCCAGTACCAGTTAGGGTACAGCTACCAGGTTTGTGTACTGGACTGGTTCTGGTTGGCGGTCTGGGGGTTGGGAACAGACAGCACGTAAAAAAAACGATGAGTTGGAGACACCCAAAACGACAGTTTTTGACGAGGAAGGATCCTTATTCAAACCTCAAAATGTGACGAGTTGGGAATGAGAATGTTTTTGATGTGGTTCCACTTACAGGACCCGAGCTGCAGCGTTCTGGACCAAAACCCTGCAAAGTCTTGGATGTGTAGGTGAGTTCTGCAGGATCTTAAGCTGGAGAACGAGTTCAACACTTCTTGTTCTGATCAACCTGGAGCTGGCATGGTTTAGACCCGCCCCCAGATCAAAGCAAAGTTAGTCAAACCCCAAACGGAGACTCTCCTGGACCCCGACAGATGGAGAACCTGGAGGACTTGGTGGCCTCCATTCTCAGACGTCTGATTAATCGTGGATCCTCGTCCCTTTTCCAGCTACTGTCGGGGCGTCCCGTTGTTGATGGTCTTCCTCAGAGGTCTTCGTCGGCTGCTTCCCCTCCATGGATCCTCTCTGTTCTCCACCACAGAAGAGGCAGTTTGATGCAGCGCGGCGCCTGGAGCTCAGTGTGCTATTTCTGATCCGGCGCCGTGTAAATAATACTGAGTTGATTCAACATGTGTAGCCCCCGCCCCCCTCCCCGACCCCGAAGGACCAGCAGCTGCAGGCGGCTCCAGCGCTCATCCTCCTGTTTCTGCAGCGGCTCTTCCCTCTTCATCACAAGCCCGGGCCGCTCCGCCTCACTGCGTTTAATCGGATCTGAGCCGACAGAACCGTCCGGACCAATAAAACCACTGAAGCTCCTAATGTGTGGAGATCTTTATTAAAAAGCCATGAAGCTCCAGCCCGGTCCTCAGGAGATGAGAGGGTTTCACGTAAACAGGAATCATTTTAATCCCCGATGAGAATGAAGCTGCAGAGCTCAGTCTGCCCTCAGACCGCCACTGAGCATGCTCAGTTTGCTCAGAAGTCCTTCAGGGCGGGGCCCATAACGAGCGCTTTAACACAGACGGCCTGCAGGTCTTCAATCAGGTGGACCAGTCTAATTTTACCAAAGGAAGGTGTGACTCAGAACTCTGCAGCTCCACTAATTAAAAGTCGGCATCAGGAGGAGTGAAAATGTCAGACTGACTCAGTTTAAGTCGCCTAAAAATGTCACGCTGACATCCGTGTGATTCAGCCTCACGCCTTCTCTGAGCTTTCATCCCTCTGAGGCGCTCACCGCCGGTCCCGACTGAACTCTGCAGGTGACTTCATCGAGGCCTGTGATTGGTCAGCAGGAAGCTCCAGAAGCAACCTGAAGCTGATGGAGATGTTAGAAGGATCACAAGACTCCACCCCCTTTTGCTCCCACCAAAGGTCATCAGGTCAGAGGATTGTGGAGGAGATCCTGAAACAGAACTCTGTGAATTTATGATTTTTAATGGTTGTTCTTGATGTTCTTTTAGGTTCTGTGGGTCATTGATCTGAGATCTGTGTCTGTTTTGAGGGTTTTTGAGAAACTATCAAACATTGGAAGAAAAACCAGAAGATCGAGAACTTTAGATTCATGAGCTTCCTAAAGAAGATCATTGGTGATGGGGGTGATGGGGGTGGGGGGGGCAGCTTTCATCAATCGTTTCAGAAACTCTGATGGAGGATTCAGTTCATCCTGTTACTGCTGACAGACGCGTTTGTCTCTGTCGTCCTCAGAATCAGAAACCAACACCAACCTGCAAGGAACCAAGCGGAGGGGCGGAGTCAATCAAAACAATTCTTCACGTTCAAGCGAGAGTCCTAATGCGGGCCAGAGGAACCGTCCGTCCACACAACCACACCTAACCCGTGATTAACCCAACGCCAGGATTAATTTACACCCCGGGATCAACCAAACCTCAGAATTTACCGATCCCCAGGATTAACCTAACCACGGGATCAATTTAACCCCTTGGATTAATTTAACCTCAACATTAATTTAACCTAAATTTAACCTAACCCCAGAAGTAACCTACGGCTAGGATTTATTTAACCCCAGGATTAATTACTCCCAAAATAAACCTAAACTAAGAATTAACCTATCCTCAGGATTAATCTAACCCCTGGATTAACCTAACATCAAGATTAATTTAACCCTGGGATTAATATAACCCCAGAATTAACCTAACCTCAGGAATTACTTAATTTTAGGATTAATTTCATCCCAGGATTAATTTAACCTCAGGATTAACCTAACCTGAAGGTTAATTTAACCCCAGGATTGATTTAATTTTGGGATTAACCCAACCTCAGGACTAATTTAATCCCAGGATTAGGGGGATAAATAAAAAACAATTGGATTTGGGAGTAAGTGTGGAGCTACAAACGTGTACAGAGATCAGACTGAGGGAGGAGAGGCGAATCCAGAACCAGAACTGATCTCCACAGAACCAGAACCACTACGTTTGGCCCCCTCCAGTTCAGCTGCATCTCTGCTCATTTCTTCTTCTGCTTTCATCTTCTTCTGTTTTTTTCAGCAAACACAAACTTGCTCCACGTGCACGCTCAGAGCGCACGTTTGCTCCTTCAAACGAGTCTGTAATTGTGACTCTGAGAAAATGAAGAGCAGCAGGAGATGAGCTGCTGCTGTCGTGCATTTGTATTCTTCATGTTTCTGTTCTTTAACATCTTCTGCACATGAAGCATGAGCACACTCAGAGCGCTGCCAAGCGTGCACGTGTGGGAACTTAAATATGAGCTTCAGGACAGGTCGTCTCTGAAGAGGCTGAAGTCTGGAGTGGAACTGAAGAAAACATGAAATCATTTACAGGAATGTAAGGAGCTGTTTGAGTGGACAATTAGCTGAAGAAAAGAAACAAAAAAAACTTAAAGATTATAAACTAATATAAAGGTTTGAGCTCTCAGAGTTCAAAATGTCTTAAAAGGTTTTAAAATAGTTAAAAATCCATGACTGATCCTGTTGCTGGGCGGAAAAATGAACTCTGATCTCACAGGATTATAGAGTCTAAAGATAAACCATGAAACCAGTCCAGTTAACATAGACTTTTAAATGCTTTTAATTTTGTTTGTTTATAAAACATCCAATCAAAGTAAAGTTTTCTCAATCGCAGAGCAAACATCAAGAATCATAATTATTAGGATTAAAGATGATACGGAGTAAAAATCATCCATCATCCATCCATCCATCCATCCATCCATCCATCCATCATCCATCCATCATCCATCCATCCATCCATCCATCATCCATCCATCCATCCATCATCCATCCATCCATCTGTCCATCGTTTTGAAGTCTTGGGGTTGCTGGAGCCTATCCCAGCTACTGTTGGGTGATGGTGGCGTTTATCCTGGACAGTCGATGTACTGTCAGTGTTCATCATCAGGATCTTCATCACAAACTTCCACCGTGTTCTTCAAGAACGGAGTCACAGCTCAGAGTTTCATCCTGAGAACATTCAGCAAGATTTCTCTGAATTCCAGAAGCTAGAAACTACTCAGTTTGTTCCTGTGTGTGTGTGGGGGGGGGGGAGGGTGTTTGTGGGGGTGTGTGTTCCTGTGTGTTGGTGTGTAGCTGGAATCTCTGCCACTTTATCAGCTGCTGGGTTCTGATTGGAATTGGGCCTGAGGACAGGAAAGTAATACAGAGCTGAAGTAAAGATCTCCTCCCATCAGATCTAAGCTCACCATCTGTGCACGTGTGTGTGTGTGTGTTGTAACATTGTGTGTAATGCTTTTTCCCATTTTAAAAACATCTTCAGTTTTTCTTTCTTGAAGCTCGTCGTAAAAACGGTTTCTGATCGTGACAGGACGGCGGGACGGCGTATCGTTTCACGGCGTCTCCTGCAGATGAACTCAGTGTGCACAAAGCGTGCACGTTCTGCTGCCCGTCTGAGTGTCTTCTGTGTGTGCTGCATGCATGCACTGAGCAGTTGTGTGTTTGTTGTCGTGCCTCAGTGCTCAGCCTCCTCGCAGGCTGCTGTTACACAACAAATTTGCTGCAGCATTCCTTGATTGCAGCCTGGAGGTTGAAGAATGAACACTGCAGTGTGTGTGTGTGTGTGTGTGCATGTGAGTGTGTGTGCGTGTGAGTGTGTGTGTGAGGAGGTAAAGGAGATCTGACAAGTTTCTTTACACAAAAGCACCAACAACATCTTTGCCCTCATGATCTGGACTCCACTGAGCATGCTCAGTGTTTCCTTTGGCCGCTGTTCAAGTTCTTCTCTGCTTTTTCAGATGATCAAAGTATCAAAACGCTGTCGTGTAGCTCCTCTCCAGCTCTAGTTTGTGGACGATCCTCCACCTGAGGACCAGGTACTGAGGACCAGGTACTGAGGAGCAGCCTCAGGTGTGGACTGAACAGTTACAGGAATTGTGACCCCAACCTGCTAAACCTCCAGGTGCTCATTATGATGGACTGAAAATATTTTCTTTATGCTTAAACTAGAATAATCTCAAACACCAAGATTGGATCAGGTTTTGGATCAGGCTCTAGATTAGGTCCAGGATGGGTCTTGGATAAGGTTCTGGATCCGGTTTTGGATCAGGCTCTAGATCCGGCCCTGGATCAGGTTCTGGATCAGGTTCTGGATAGGCCCTGTGAGGATCCAGAGAGGACCCAGAATCCCTGTCAAAGCTTCTGGTTTTAGGATGAACGTCTAACCTCAGTGGATGTTACCCTCTCTCTGGGGGTTTGTCCGGGATGTCAGGACCTCAACATCCTCCTGATGTAAACTATGATGAGTTTTCAGTTCAGCTGCAGTTCCGTCTTTAAGTCTTTTCTTTGATTTGTTTTCCGTTGCTATAAGCTCTTCTTGGTTGAAGACTCTTGTGCTTCATCAGGATTTTTCTGTTGTTGTTATTTTGTGTGTCTTCTTAAGGTCATGGTCTGAGGTCTTTGTGATGCTTTGATTTGGAGGTGAAGGAGCTCCTCCTCCTCCTCCTCCTCCTCCTCGTCCTCCTCCTCGGTGTGTCCACAAACACAGATGCAGCAGAGGAAGCTTGGCTGTTGCATAAGCTTCTGCACAGACTAACGGGGCAGAAGAGGCTGAAGGCCTCAGGAGGATCTGGACTTCATGATGATCAGTGGGACACTTGAGGCCTTCAGGCTGAGGAGAGGAGAGCCAGCAGCTCAGGGCCTCCACTCATGTCCCTTTGAGAGAGGAAGAGCTTGTGATGGTTGGCTAATGAGGTCCTGCAACCTCCAGCAGAGCTGCAGGGGAGGTCGGCCTCCTCCTCCACGTTAACCTCCTTCTCTGAAGCAGCCTCCATGTGCAGAGGCCTTCGAAAGAAAAAAAGCAAGAAGGAAAGAAAGAAAGAAAGAAAGAAAGAAAGAAAGAAAGAAAGAAAGAAAGAAAAAGAAACACCTTCTCCTTTGTTTCTTCACCCATGTGTGGGTGCCGTCTAAAATCTACATCACTACAGTTAAATCGTGTCGTTTAATTGAAAATGTTTTGAATGTAGAGTTTGAGCAGGTGATTTCAGATGGTTGAGAGGTTTTCACAGTGTTCACCAAAGATGGACACTTTAGGATAACGGAAGTTCATTTGGTGTGAAGCCCAATGAGGCAAATTTATTTTGTGATTTGGGGATATATAAATAAAATTGAATTGAATAGAATTTTATTTATATAGTCCAAAAACGGATCAGCAGAGGTTTAAAGAATAGATGTATGATGGATGGATGGATGGATGAATGGATGGATGATGGACGGATGGATGAATGGATGGATGGTTGCATGGTTGGTTGGATGAATGGATGATGGATGGATGGTTGGATGGATGGATGATGGATGGATGGTTGGTTGGATGGATGGATGGATGGATGGATGGATGGATGATGGATGGATGATGGATTGATGGATGGTTGGTTGGATGGATGGATGATGAATGGATG